>NC_135227.1:10228618-10346118 GCF_052324685.1 Brachyhypopomus gauderio
TGTCCCTGGGGGAGTTTGTCTCATCTTGTGCGCGCGCGTGTGCGCATGTGCGTGTGTGCATGTGTGCCTGCATGTGTGCGTGCGTGCGTGTGTGTGTGTGCATGTGTGCATGTGTGCGTGCGTGCGTGTGTGCGTGCGCGCGTGTGTGTGTGTGCGTGCGTGCGTGCGTGTGTGTGTGGTGTTCAATGAAAGGCGACAACAGTGCGTCAGTTATTCTGTGTCACTTATTGTTATGACACCAGCGTCATGCCTGCAGGGCTCGTCCTAATGACCACAACCTGTAGTCCCCTCATACGACTCCTCCTAATGACCACTACCTGTAGTCCCCTCATACCACTCCTCCTAATGACCACTACCTGTAGTCTCCTCATACCACTCCTCCTAATGACCACTACCTGTAGTCCCCTCATACCACTCCTCCTAATGAACACTACCTGTAGCCCCTCATACCACTCCTCCTAATGACCACTACCTGTAGTCCCCTCATACCACTCCTCCTAATGACCACTACCTGTAGTCCCCTCATACCACTCCTCCTAATGACCACTACCTGTAGTCCCCTCATACCACTCCTCCTAATGAACACTACCTGTAGTCCCCTCATACCACTCCTCCTAATGACCACTACCTGTAGTCCCCTCATACCACTCCTCCTAATGACCACTACCTGTAGTCCCCTCATACCACTCCTCCGAATGACCACTACCTGTAGTCCCCTCATACCACTCCTCCTAATGACCACTACCTGTAGTCCCCTCATACCACTCCTCCGAATGACCACTACCTGTAGTCCCCTCATACCACTCCTCCTAATGACCACTACTTGTAGTTCCCTCATACCACTCCTCCTAATGACCACTACCTGTAGTCCCCTCATACCACTCCTCCTAATGACCACTACCTGTAGTCCCCTCATACCACTCCTCCTAATGACCACTACCTGTAGTCCCCTCATACCACTCCTCCTAATGACCACTACCTGTAGTCCCCTCATACCACTCCTCCTAATGAACACTACCTGTAGTCCCCTCATACCACTCCTCCTAATGAACACTACCTGTAGTTCCCTCATACCACTCCTCCTAATGACCACTACCTGTAGTCCCCTCATACCACTCCTCTTAATGACCACTACCTGTAGTCCCCTCATACCACTCCTCCTAATCACCACTACCTGTAGTCCCCTCATACCACTTCTCCTAATGACCACTACCTGTAGTTCCCTCATACCACTCCTCCTAATGACCACTACCTGTAGTCCCCTCATACCACTCCTCCAAATCACCACTACCTGTAGTCCCCTCATACCACTTCTCCTAATGGCCACTACCTGTAGTCCCCTCATACCACTCCTCCTAATGACCACTACCTGTAGTCCCCTCATACCACTCCTCCTAATGACCACTACCTGTAGTTCCCTCATACCACTCCTCCTAATGACCACTACCTGTAGTCCCCTCATACCACTCCTCCTAATGACCACTACCTGTAGTCCCCTCATACCACTCCTCCTAATGACCACTACCTGTAGTCCCCTCATACCACTCCTCCTAATGAACACTACCTGTAGTCCCCTCATACCACTCCTCCTAATGACCACTACATGTAGTCCCCTCATACCACTCCTCTTAATGACCACTACCTGTAGTCCCCTCATACCACTCCTCCTAATCACCACTACCTGTAGTCCCCTCATACCACTTCTAATGACCACTACCTGTAGTCCCCTCATACCACTCCTCTTAATGACCACTACCTGTAGTCCCCTCATACCACTCCTCCTAATCACCACTACCTGTAGTCCCCTCATACCACTTCTCCTAATGACCACTACCTGTAGTTCCCTCATACCACTCCTCCTAATGACCACTACCTGTAGTCCCCTCATACCACTCCTCTTAATGACCACTACCTGTAGTCCCCTCATACCACTCCTCCAAATCACCACTACCTGTAGTCCCCTCATACCACTTCTCCTAATGGCCACTACCTGTAGTCCCCTCATACCACTCCTCCTAATGACCACTACCTGTAGTCCCCTCATACCACTCCTCCTAATGACCACTACCTGTAGTTCCCTCATACCACTCCTCCTAATGACCACTACCTGTAGTCCCCTCATACCACTCGTCCTAATGACCACTACCTGTAGTCCCCTCATACCACTCCTCCTAATGACCACTACCTGTAGTCCCCTCATACCACTCCTCCTAATGAACACTACCTGTAGTCCCCTCATACCACTTCTCCTAATGACCACTACATGTAGTCCCCTCATACCACTCCTCTTAATGACCACTACCTGTAGTCCCCTCATACCACTCCTCCTAATCACCACTACCTGTAGTCCCCTCATACCACTTCTAATGACCACTACCTGTAGTCCCCTCATACCACTTCTAATGACCACTACCTGTAGTCCCCTCATACCACTCCTCTTAATGACCATTACCTGTAGTCCCCTCATACCACTCCTCCTAATGACCACTACCTGTAGTCCCCTCATACCACTTCTAATGACCACTACCTGTAGTCCCCTCATACCACTCCTCTTAATGACCATTACCTGTAGTCCCCTCATACCACTCCTCCTAATGAACACTACCTGTAGTCCCCTCATACCACTTCTCCTAATGACCACTACATGTAGTCCCCTCATACCACTCCTCTTAATGACCACTACCTGTAGTCCCCTCATACCACTCCTCCTAATCACCACTACCTGTAGTCCCCTCATACCACTTCTAATGACCACTACCTGTAGTCCCCTCATACCACTTCTAATGACCACTACCTGTAGTCCCCTCATACCACTCCTCTTAATGACCATTACCTGTAGTCCCCTCATACCACTCCTCCTAATGACCACTACCTGTAGTCCCCTCATACCACTCCTCCTAATGACCACTACCTGTAGTCCCCTCATACCACTCCTCCTAATGACCACTACCTGTAGTCCCCTCATACCACTCCTCCTAATGAACACTACCTGTAGTCCCCTCATACCACTCCTCCTAATGACCACTACCTGTAGTTCCCTCATACCACTCCTCCTAATGACCACTACCTGTAGTCCCCTCATACCACTCCTCCTAATGACCATTCAAGTAGTCGTAGGGTTTTTCTTCTTATTATTATTTTAGTTATGTTTGATTGGATATGAGAGAGGCTGCTGGTAGGTTTGTGGATTCTTCACACTTTAATGTTCAGAGTGTTCGCTCCTATTAAGCTAGCTGTTGTTTCAGTTCAGGTCTTTATTTGGTTCTAGCCACTGTGTCTAGATGGAATCTTAACACAATATCTGCTGAGTTAATGTCCTGACACCGTAGTCTGTGGAGTCTGTGGAGTCTGTAGAGTCAGTGGACTGGGAAGCAGCAAATGGTTGATGTCAAGGCTAATGATGCATCTGACCCCATTAGCTGCAGTTTCACATTTCCCCCTAAAAAACTGAGTGCTTTTGGGGGTCTGGGGTATAATGTGCCCCGTTGGGTGTGTAAAAGAGAGCGGGATGTGGTGTGGAGCCTGAGTGAGACACAAAGAGAGACTCCACTCTGTGTTTACTCTGGCTTCCAAACTGCAGCTTATGACCTTTCAGTTCTGATTTCATAGTGTTTGGTTGCAAATGTCAAGCTATACCATTAAATCAATCAACAAAAGAACAAATAGATTTTCCCCTCCTAAGTGGAATGAGAGAACATATTTGCAGGCTCGTTGGAACCTCCTTCCTCAGACTGTAAAGCATCTTTTGAAAACGATGAAGTTCCACCCAACTGAGAGCTTACGGCTCCGTGTCTGCCGTGCAGTAAACGGGCCGTTTGGTGACATGTGAACAACAGTTCATTGTTCTGTCATATCTGCTTGGCACTCGTGTGCATAGAGCACCATCCAGCCGCTCTTGAAGGGCTGTATGTTTGTGTGCCGTGCCTGATCTGGTGGCTTTGATGTCTGCTTTGTTAGGGCTGCCCAGAAGCTCAACCTCTCGGCGAAGCGGAAGAAGCCCCAGACGCCCATGCTGCAGCCCCCGGAGCCCTCCGTCTACCCCACCAACTTCAGCTGCATCCTGCAGGTCTCGCCCCCACCTGCACCACCATGCCTGCTCAGGGCCAGCTCCAAGACCAAGGAAAACCCTGGCATTGGCAAGGTCAGACACACACACACACGCGCGCACATGCACACGCGCGCACACACACATACACACACCCACACACACACACACACGTGCACACACACACACACACACACACACACACACACGCGCACATGCACACACGCACACACACACACACATACACACACCCACACATACACACGTGCACACACACACACACACACACACACACACACACACACATAGGGAGGGAGGGAAATGCATTGTTGTGTGCTTACAAATGCATTTTTTGACAGTGAAAAAAGAGCAGTGCTTTAAGCTCTTTAAACTGTCCAGGGAAATACAAAGCTATACATCTCTCTGCTCCACAGGGAGCACTCATATGGGCTCAGTTTCATGCTACACACACACACACACACACACACACACACACACACACACACACACACACACACACACACACACACACATACACACACACACAGCTGCACAGTGCTGCCACATATTTTTGCATGCAGATCAAAGTTAGGTCGAGGGCAATCTGGCACAAGGCATTCAGGTTGAGGGCAGTCTGGCTAATTCAGACTGGCTCATGACAGTCTGGCTTAAGGCCACGCACAGCTGCATGGAGGTGCCATGTTGTTGGCATGCGGACTGCTCACCAAAATTAAGGGCAGTCCGCCTCACAATAGTCCGGCGGAGGGCAGTCTGTTCCGGTCAGGCTGGTCAAAGGCAGTCTGGTTTAGGGCAGTCTGGGTCAGAGCACTGCTGGATGCTCTATTCTGACAGTCTGAATGTTCCTTGATTTGTTTTCCAGGGCAGAGAGCAGTAGAAGGCACTGATGAACTGTCCTCGCCATTATTCCATTACATTATTTGAATGTAATCTGCACTGGAAAAGATTTTGACATTGAAATATTAAAAACAGTGCTGCACACCCTGTTTTTTCATTTAGTGTAGCGTTGCAGATAATTGGGAAATGACTGAGATCATGCAGATTCTGTAGAACGGGTGGTGCTCCTGTCCCCCAGCACTGGGGGTCCGTTTCTTTGGAACAGTACTTGCATTTGCAAGCTGTGGATGGGAAGGCTGCCCGTGAGCAGGAGCTAACCTTCTGCACACTTCCCCTCTGTCTACTGGGTATTGTATTCAGCTTTATATTTCGGTATTTATAGAGATGGTGAAGATTTGTACGAGATTAGATACCACCTGCTCTGCAAGATGATTGTAGCACATGTTTCCAAAAGCTCCAGCCCATTGAGAAGATTGTTAACTGCCCGTTGAGAATGGACTCATTGAAAGCCTGCTGGACTAATGAGCTTCCTCTCCCCACTGCTCAAACACACAGCTGCTGCAGTCTGAATGGGGCCGACTGGGCCTCCAGTTTGGCTGATTAAATCAACATTTAAAAAAAGTTTTACTGTGTCAAAAGGTGAAAATGTTTCATATCCCATTATGCCACATCTGATATTAGTGTGACATTCGTGTATTAGAACAGCACTCGCTAAGCAATAGTGTTTACACTGTGGACTCACAGTGTGACCTGTTAACCTAACCCTGTTAAACAGTGGAGCGTACCAGTGTCTGGTTCAGGCTCTCGTGCCTGTGGACCAGGCAGTCGGCCGGAGGGACAGACGCGAGACTAATGACCCTGTAGAGAACACCAGGAGCTGGAAAGACAGGGTCATTATGGGGGTGTGAAAATGCAGCTACCCCACCAGAGTGAGCAGACATCTCTCCTCATATGGGACGGCTGGCACATGTAAATATAGTGGTGGCTGTTAGCTGGATCTGAGCAGACCTCTGTCTGGGTGGCTGGGCTCTTTCTTTGGCCAGACATATATAGTCTGTTTTCAATGTCACGGGTGGTATAATTTGTTCGCCATGTGCACATGTCCATCAGTGTTAATCGGCCTCTGAGGGACAGAGTGGGGGTGGAGCTCGCTTGGGGCGATGGTGGCACTTGGCATCGCAGCAAGACCATCGGGGCTCACACTGCTGCGCTGCACTAGAAATAGACCCCAACCAAAGGTCCACCAGGGCACACTGGGGCTTTGTGCTAGAAGAGTGTCTTAGAAGAGCCCTATGAGTGTTTTAGAAGAGCCCTATGAGTGTTTTAGAAGAGCCCTATGAGTGTTTTAGAAGAGCCATATGAGTGTTTTAGAAGAGCCATATGAGTGTTTTAGAAGAGCCCTATGAGTGACACAGAAGAGTCCTATTAGAGTGACAGAAGAGCCCTATGAATGTCATAGAAGAGTCCTATGAATGTCATAGAAGAGCCCTATGAGTGCCATAGGAATGTCACTAGAATGTCATACGAGTGCTGTGCGAGTATCATAGCACGTAGGGTTACCTGCGCTGACTTTGCCATGTGGTATGTTCCTGGATGCTGGCACCAGTCCCCAGCACTGATGTGATGCTGGTGTTAATTAGCAGTTCCTCAGCTGTTGGGCTGCTGCCAGGCCAGTGCTGTGTGGCACTGTGTGAGAAGCACAGGGCACTGATGACCAGAGTCAAGCTTCCTACAGCTTCTGTGCTAGACTGACTGCGATATTAAACAAGCCATTTAACAAGTCTCCTTTGTCTTTATATGACTCAGTTATTGTAGACATGGGCCAAGACTGGTGAAACAGATTCCTGGCCCTTGATGGGCTGATCTGGTGGGATTGTAAACCCTACAACAAGTCAACATTAGGCTGTGTTTTTGCATGTAACAGCTGCTTCTAGAAACCATTGTGGTCTTTGTCTTCTGTCTCCGAGCAGGTGAAGGTGATGGTGCGGATATGTCCCTCTCTGGGGGTGCAGGATTCGTCAGAGTCCTTCCTCAAGGTGGACCAGCGGAAAAAGCAGCTGACCCTGTTCGAGCCGCCTCCCCTGAGTCCGCCGAACTCCGCCCACCGTCGTGCGCCACTCGCCGCCCCAAAGATGTTCGCCTTCGATGCTGTGTTCACCCAAGATGCCTCACAAGTAAGAGCAACCATAGCAACACTGTTTTTATTAGTTGTGTTTTATTCCCTATTGGACAGAGGGGTCCTGTGTTTGGGTCTTGGCATAACCATTTGTGGTGTTGCTGTCTTGATTATTTTGCTGCCCTCTGGACTATTCCGGTATCTTTGACATTTCTTCAAGGGCAGGAGGACACACAAACACACACACACACACACACACACACACACACACACACACACACACACACACACACACACACACACACACACACACGCACACATTCTAGGCATGGCCAGAGGCTTAATACAAAAAATGGCAACGTTAGGTCAGCCACATTCTTCACAGTATGGGCTCAACAGCTGTTTCTTTGAAGTCGAGAACATGATTTGAATTCCATCCACATACAACCAGCATTACAGCCTCCAGAGGCATGAGGGTGTCCAAAATAAGAGTGCCATCCAAACCACGACAGAAAGCCAAGGAAGCACCGAGGAAACACACACAGCCCTTCAGAATGAGGCAACAGTTCATTTGTGACTTTCCAGCAACCAAGCGTGTTTGTGTGCGTGCTGAAACACCCTCGTCCTGGACCTGTTTCTGCTGCCTCCCATTCAACCCATCGCTTTCACACGCTTGTCAAATGCTCTCACACCGGTAAAATAAATGAACAACGTCGCTTTCATAACAAACCAGGCTACAGTGAGCGTGTGCGTCTTTACGTGGAATAAGAGGAGAGTTATTTCATTCGAAGAACAGTGCAGATCTTTAGTCTTTTAGATCTTTAGATTTGTAGAACATGTATTTCCATGCGGTGTCTCTAGTGTTTGTGGGGTGTGTGTGTGTATGTGTGTGTGCATGCATACACGCACGTGTACGAGCGTGTGTTTATATGTATGTGCTGTGCCGTGTGGAATGGGGCTGCAGCTGTAGGAGATGGTCTCCGTGGACCAGGAGATGGTCTCCGTGGACCAGGCTGCTGGAGATAGTAATGATAGGAGAGCAGTGGAAGCATGTTTGATGAATACCGGATGAGCTGCTGCACGGGAGCCTCCCAGTTCGGGTCTAGATGTGAACGTGCTGGTGCAGTAAGTGGCGGTCGGGCGGGGCGGGTGCACGGGCCGGGCAGCTGCACTGCCCCAGGGCTTGGAACGCTGCTAAGTCCGTGGCATCCGTTCCTCTGCAAAGTGGGAGTAGGTGAAAACGTGTTGCGGTAGTTAGTGGAACAATCGTTGAAGTAGTTTATGTAATTTGCGTCTAAATGTTCACATTTTCATAATAAATGGCGGAGCTCTTTTGAAGGTTGTTTGTTACTTCATCCACATTGTGAAAGAACTGCCGCTGCTGTCACCAATGCTTGTGAACCTTCGTGCTTATACGGGGTCCTAAACACTAAGGGTCCTAAACACTTGTTCTCTGTGTGCAGGCTGAAGTGTGCTCAGGGACCGTAGCTGAAGTTATCCAGTCAGTGGTGAATGGAGCTGACGGCTGTGTCTTCTGCTTTGGCCACGTGAAGCTCGGTAAGCTTTTCTTTCTATTGACTGCATTAGGTCATCCTTACATCTCATTAATTACTTATGGGCATGATAACAACCACAAGTCCTATGAGCCATCCGCTTGGTTAATGGTTTTTTGAGCCATTTAGCCACTATGATCTTTAAAAAATGCTTTCTTCTTCTCATTTCTCTAAGAGAGTTATATGATGCATTCAAGTGGATCTTGTGGGAACGTGTGTGTGTGTGTGAGTGTGTGTGTGTGTAGAGGAGCTGGAGAGTGTAATTAAAAGCTCGGTAATTGACCCTCACGGTGTTGCTCACGGTTGTAGTTTCTCTTCTCCTGTGTTCAGTCTCTCAGCCTGTCTTCCACCTCTTCTGCTTGTTGATATCGCCCTATAAACCTTCTTATTGCAACCTCGTCAATAACTCTACAGAGGAACTTAAGTTGATGGCTGCTTCATGTACAATCAGATTTGTAGTAACTTCTTTTGTTTGCATAAAATAAACCTAGCCCCTAACATTCACACGAATATACATAAATTGCATTACGTTTAAGTGGTGGTAAATGTGATCGTCTTGACGTGGCCGCTGCCTGGTCGCTCACGTATGCTCTGAAGGTCCCGTGTCTTGTGTAGCTACAGGAGCTCAGTGCTCTTTGGGCCAGAATCAGCAGCTTTCCCCTTCGCCCTCGCCAGGTAAGACGTACACCATGATCGGCAGAGACGGCTCGGTTCAGAGTCTCGGCGTGGTGCCCTGTGCCATCTCCTGGCTCTTCAAGCTGATCGGTGAGCGCCGGGAGAAGACTGGCACGCGCTTCTCCGTCAGAGTCTCCGCCGTGGAGATCTACGGCAAAGACGAGAACCTGCAGGACCTGCTCTCGGACGTCTCCACGGGCAGCCTGCAGGACGGCCAGTCCCCCGGTGTCTACCTACGAGAGGACCCTATCTGCGGCACCCAGGTCAGTGGGAGCCAGACGCCATTGGCTGGAGCACGGTGCACGGCTGGGTGTTTCCCCTGGGCCTTTTTTCACACACTCTTTGTTTTAATCAAGCCACCTTCTTCCTTCAGCAGCAGTTATTATGGTATGTGCTGAGCTGACAGGCAGCTGTTTGGGTTCCTCCCCCCCACAAGGCCCTGTAGCATCCATCTGGAGGGGGCGTCTGGGGGATGCTGCTGGGGGGATCCTTCCTCACTCCCCCACCGGCCCCCTCATTGGAGGGTGGTAAATGGTGGGGGGTAGGGGGTGTTTGAGGGGTTGGGGGGGAGGTAGTTGAAAGCACTGCCAGGTGTTGGTGTCAGATGTTGTTTTTTGGGGTCCTTATGAGGCCAACACTTCAAAGGCTGCCTGGAGGCTTGTGAAGTTCAGATACGGGTGTATTGCTCCACCCTCTGCTCCACCCAGAGCTGTGGTCTCCCCTCTCCTGCTCCCCAGACCACTGCCTCATTTCGACGAGGGATTTTATCTGTGCAGGACTGATGGCGACTGTCACCTGTAACACAGGTGAATGCAGCGTTGATACCACTGCTCGTCCCTCTTGCCCACGGGGTGCAGCCTGATGCTCCGCCCCCTGATGCTCCGCCCCCTGTCTGCTGGGCTGCAGGGTACAGGGCCTTCTGCCCTTCCCTCCTCTTCTGGGGGAAGGTAATCTGGGACTAGGCTTTTTACCCAGCCAAAAGTCCTTTTTAGATAGTCTCTGAGCACAGAGGAGGCTCTTTCCTGGGGATTTTCCTGGATTTACTGCTCACCCTCTGCCACATATACGTGCTTATCTGCCTGATTGCCCCAGAGACCAGGTCTTATGGGTCAGTCAAGTGAAGAGCAGCCCAGTCAGCCTCCTCTGTTCCCCCGCCTGCACCAAAGAGTCCCAGTCTTTCACTATAACTGCACTCTGAATTTCTTAGCTACACACACACACACACACACACACACACACACACACACACACACACACACACACACACACACACACACACACACACACACACACACACACACACACACAGGCACACACACACACACACACACACACACACACTCACAAACTCATGTCTCTCTCTCTCTCTCTCTCTCTCTCTCTCTCTCTCTCTCTCTGTGTGTGTGTGTGTGTGTTTGACTTCCGTGCTGTTCTGTAGCTCCAGAATCAATGTGAGTTGCGTGCCCCGACAGCAGAGAAGGCAGCCTTATTCCTGGACGCCGCCATCGCTGCCCGTAGCACCAGCCATCCGCACGCAGACGAGGACGAGCGCCGTAACTCCCACATGCTCTTCACCCTGCACATCTACCAGTACCGCATGGAGAAAAGTGGCAAGGGAGGAAGTGAGTGTGTGTGCATGTGTGTTTAACTGACTTCTCGGACACGGCGGTGGTGATGAAACACAGCTGTGCGGTTAATCGATGGATTTCACTCCCGTTTGCTTCTCCTACCCACTGCTCATGCTCACAGAGGAGGAGAACTACATCTCGAACTCATTAATCTAATAGTTGAGGTATTACAGACTGAATCAGAGCTATCCCATCAGCCCTTACTTTCTCCCCCCACTCCATCACCTAGAAACTAAATCAATCATGCCTGCTTTGACCACTTCATTAAACTTTAATGGGAATTTTAACAGACAGTAATAATTCATGAGCAGCTAACGACCATCATCATAGTGTAGAGCTACCTGCCAGTGTGAGATGCTGCGGTGCTCATTAGCATAGGTAAATGCTGAATATCTGATCACAGAAGAGTAACTCTGCAGGCTTAATATGGGCCTTCATTTCAAATGGATCCAAACAGCTGACTACATGCTTTCAGAAAGGACACGGCACAAAGTTCTACTAGCGGATCAAACAGGCTTCAGTAGGCGCTCATCCAGAGTCCCTTTATGCTTGTAATCGTGTAGGATAATGTCCATGTAGCAGGCAGTGTGGGGCCCCTGTGCCCCTCAACCCAGCTGTGTATCGAAAGTGGAATGACAGTTATAGTACCATGACTGAAGTTGATGACCTATTCAAGAGCTTTGCTAGATTATACGGTGGTGCACTTAAAATACCCTTATATCCCCATCACCAGTGGTGCCATTTGTGACACATCCAACTTTTTTTTTTTTTACTTTACTTTTATTACATTATAACATTTACAAGTGGGCAGGCACTCATTGTGAGTTTAGTAGTATCTATATCAACAGTCAAAGATGGCTGTATGTCGGTAGCAGTGCTACATTGATGAATCGAATGAATTTAGACAGAGCAACATCACGCATACACTGTGTGATGTCAGTTTCTAGCTCAGACTAAATATAGCTGTTAAACCTGAGGGGTTTAACCAGATTTGAATCATTCCAGACTGCCTGTTACTCATGTATAAATCGTAGTCAGTTATCCAAGGCCCTGCTCTGCTCAGTGTATGTGAGTGTGTAATCTTGTGGTGTGCCCTCATCAACACTGCTTCAAAGAGGGAATGTCCATAATGTACTATAACCTCTCTGCCAGTACCACTTCAGCACTGTAGGTTTCTATCTCCTGTCACAAAGTCTATAGCTATACTGAATTAGCTATTTAATCTAAAACCATGCTATTGCTAATTCAATAAGACATTAGTGCCTGGCTAATTACCATTGTTCGTTTGATTTTTTTTGTGAGTGGTTTGTAAATGTTCTTTCCCTCAGACAGTGATGGTATTGGAATAAAAATAGAAAGAAACAAACCGAAATAAACATCCTTTTCAGTGAAAAGTTTGTAAAAACATTTTATGCTTCTTAAGGTTGGGGTAAAAGCATGCAGTGTTTGTTAAATATCTCCTTCCTCCTCTCACCCAACCCTCTCCCCCCACCCTCTCATCCAACCCTCCCCCTCTCACCCAACCCTCACCCTCTCCCCCACCCTCTCCCCCACCCTCTCACCCCACCCTCTCTCCTCCCCAGTGTCTGGCGGGAGGAGTAGGCTCCACCTCATAGACCTGGGCAGCTGTGAGAAGGTGCTTAGTAAGAGTCGAGATGGCGTCGGTGGGATGTGTCTGTCTCTCACAGCCTTAGGCAACGTCATCCTTGCTTTAGCCAACGGAGCCAAGCATGTTCCCTACAGGTAGAAAACCACTGAAACCTATAAAACAAACACTTTTCAGAGACTGCTCAACTTCATTTGCTTCAGAATGTGTAGAGTGGAATCTCATATGGTAATGTAATGTAGTTTCCTTTTCTGACAACCCATCTGACATAATACATACACGGGAGCTTCTAAAGATGTCTTCCTGACATTTGTTTGTGATTCCATTTTCCAAAGATGTAGCTAGCACAGAAATGAATGCATAATCAAAGTTGGCAACAACAAGATGAAGTATGTGGTGGTGTGTTGACAGGTTTTACTGTTAAAATGCTACATTGCCAGTGTGGCCCAGAGCGCTTATATATACGAATGACTGCACGTTGCTGTTAACATGCTCTTAAACAAATACTGTGACACCCACTATGTAGTGTATTTTACTACCTTTGCATATCCTTGTTGGCATTCAGTCTTTATTTACAGTTATAAATTTATGTGACTGTGTTTTAGGATGCAATTTATCAACTCAAGGAATAAAAAAATGCCCTGTGCTGTATTGGCATTCTGGTATATGTCTGATATTCTGTCATTAATTTTCCTCAGGGATAGTAAACTTACAATGCTTCTGCGGGACTCCCTTGGCAACATCAACTGCCGGACAACGATGATAGCCCACGTCTCAGACTCCCCGGTCCACTACGCTGACTCACTCACCACTGTGCAGCTTGCCTCCCGAATCCACCGCATGAGGAAGAAGAAGTCCAAGGTCAGTGGAATTTTTAGGGTTGCTGGGTAAAAACGTGATTTCAAAATGGCACGTTGTTTAAATGAACATTTAAGTGCGACTTTGTGTTTACAAATACTGTTCTGTCCAAACACATGCAGTATCTGATTTGGACCTTTTATATGTTTATCCAAGTGCTGTACTGTAATGTCACTAGGAAGAAGCATGTAAGAAATGGGTCCTGATAAAGATGGAAAGAATATCAGATCCTAGACTAAGAATATGTATTTTCAGGAAAAAAAAAAAGATTGGGAAAATCCTGGCCTCTCTTCATACTCTTTATAATAACTACCTAACTGCATACCAATGCAACTGCATACCAATGCAAGACTATTGATGTTAATTACCTGTTTTTTGATTGAAATGCTGCATATTGTAGCTTTAATAAATCTGTTTCTGTGTGCAGTATGCTTCAAGTTCCTCTGGAGGGGAGAGTTCCTGCGATGAGGGAAGAATTCGTCGGCCACCACATTTAAGACCTTTCCATCCACGCACCGTGGCCCTGGACCCAGACCTGCCCTCGCTGCTCAGTGACCCAGACTATTCCTCCAGCAGCGAGCACTCCTGTGACACCGTCATTTACGTCGGCCCTGGTGGTGCTGCAATCTCTGATCGAGAGCTCAGTGATAACGAGGGTCCGCCAGCCTTTGTTCCCATCATCCCTTCTCTGAACAGGAAGCAGCGCAATAAGGAGGGACCAGCTGATCGTGATCTCTTCAAGTGCAACACCTTTGCAGAACTTCAGGAGCGACTGGAATGTATCGATGGCAGTGAAGAACCAACAGCTTTTGTTGGAGAAGCCAGTCCTAAGATGGATGTTGGCGCAACAAGGCCAAAGGAAGGGTCTGTGCCTCTTTCGGCTTCTCCCAAGCTTCTTACCAAAACCTCGTCTTCACACCAGGATAATGTATTATCTAAGCAGCCCAATTCTGCTGTCAGTAAAATTCCTAGCAGCCCCAAGCACAAGTCCAAATCTGAACATTCCAAATGGCATGGTGCCACCAATTCAGAGAGGGACATACCTGAGCCTGTGTGCTGTTCTAGGACTGATGCTGAACAGGTTCTGGTATCAGACAACTCGGCCCCATGTTCCCCGGGAAGACAAAGACAAGACTCAGACCCAGTGGTAAGAGAAAAGGTTTTTTTAAACAGGAAGACCCAGCTACCCAAACCTGCTCCTTCACCCCCACAACAGAATGACACTATGAAACCTAATGGGGAAACAGAGGAAAAGTCAGCAACTCGGATTCCTCCCATTGGAATGAGCCATCAGAAGCAAAGTGGTTCAAGTGGCAACTCTCCTGTTTTGAGCAGGGTCCATCATCTAAATCCCAGGACCCCACTTGAGGTGTGCCAGTTAAGATCTACACTTAGGGAACGGTGCATGGACAGGGACATCTTGAGGACTACAGTAACCCTTCAGCAACCAGTAGAGTTGAATGGAGAGGATGAGCTGGTGTTCACCCTTGTAGAAGAATTATCTATTGGAAATATTGTGAACAATGGGAGACCTTCCAGTATTATAAGCTTCAACAGTGATTGCTCTGTGCAGGCACTTGCTTCAGGATCTAGACCAGTAAGCATCATCAGCAGTATCAATGATGAGTTTGATGCATATACATCCTGTGTTGACACCTCTGGGATAAATGCTGAAATGGTGGCACCATTGCAGGTGGAAACGTTTGCCTCCTTGGACAGTCGTGGTTCATCTATCAGTTCATGGCTTAGTGAAGTGAGTGTCTGCACTTCAGGTAGCGAGAAGGCCCAGTGTGCAGATGTCTTTTTTCCTAATGGTACACATATTGGGCCAGGAAATGCAATTTACCTGGACTCTCTTGGCATTTTCCAAAGCAAACCCCAGAAGGAGCCCAAAAACTCCTTGAATGATAGTGGTTTTAGCTTCTCAGAAATGGATAGTGACAGTGCAACTTCAAGTAAGCTTTCCCTTAGTAAGTGCTCATCATCCCCAGAGTCCTCAAAAGCATCTGTCAGAAATCCACCAAAAGTTGCAAAATCAAGTCACAATAATTCATCTCCAACCCAGACCTTGCAAGACTCTTGCAGTGTTCACTGTAGTCTTCCCAGGAAAGTGAAACCTACCTCATACACAGTGGAGAGTAGCAGCAGTACTGAGAGCAACAACAATAGCAGGTGGAGACGTGACCCACAGAGGCAGGAGGTCAAGCCAGATGACCCATGGCATCGGATAGAAAATGTGCCAGAGTCATCTGTGCTTTCGAATTCAGGTCCGTCTTCCAAAACTGGGTTGAAAATTGGACTGAGTGGAATTCCCCCAAGAAGAACAGGCACAAGCTGCAACAGTGTACCTCGAATACCCAAAATACAGGGATCTAATTCATCCCAAAGGGTGGTAGATGGATGTGAAAAATCCAGTAGTAGCAAAAAGATTGAGACCCCCAGTAAAGTGCCCCAGCTCAAGCGAGGTGCAACGACCCTCGGGACTGTCCCAGTCATTCATGCATCCATTGATATCAAGGTTGGTCTGGACTTGGGGTCAACAGGTAGTTTAAAGTTCTCGTCTTTAGAAAAGAACGGAAAGGCTATTCGACAGGATGTCAGTTTGCTACCAAAGCCAGGTGGTGTATCACCTCCTCCACCTCCCGTGCGTAAATCCAGTCTGGATCAGAAAAATCGAATCCTGCTACCACCAAGTGCCTTAGGAAAGTCTGCAGCTCCCAGCCCTGCCAAGTCAGAGAATGAATATGATCTCCGGTACAAGGGAGATTTCCACAGTCTAAAAACGTCTGGGTTGAAGTCGGATCATAGTTTACTAAAAACAACCTCTAGTCTCAAGGCCAGAGGAGCAAGAGGGGATACTGGACAACTGTATGGGAGCCAGATGTCCCTTGAAAGGTGTGACAGTTTGACATCTTTGGGATCTAAACCTGTACTCAGTCGAGAGAACAGTGGAGCCAGTCTGAATGGAAAGTCAAGCAGATCTGTTACTAAGTTTGGCTCCCCTGTTGCCACCTCTTCCCCAGTAAATGCCTCTCCACCTCCCTGTGTTAATTCAGCCAACATGGGAAAAAATGGGCAGGTCAAAAGCAGCCTTAACGCAAGACCAGTGCCTGTAAATGGAAACAAAGCTCGTACACTGTCTGCAAGCAATTCCAAATCCCTAAGCTCTTCAACCAAGTCCCTCACAGGATCCATGAGGAACGCTAACCTTCCACCTTCAGGGAAGAGTGCAATACCTCATTCAGCACCAGGAGGCAACGGCAAACCCACAAGAGGAACAATTATGGGTACTAAGCAAGCGATGCGAGCAGCTAACAGTCGTGTAAGCGAGCTGGTATCAGGAAGTCCTCCTGGGAAACATCTGAAGGGATCTGGTGATTCAGACAGTGGCAACGACAGTGGGGTGAACCTCAATGATGACAAGCCTACACCAATCCCTATTCTGCCCTCTCCTTACAGCAAGATTACTGCCCCAAGGCGGCCACAGAGGTACAGCAGTGGGCATGGTAGTGACAACAGCAGCGTCCTGAGTGGAGAGCTGCCCCCTGCCATGGGCCGAACTGCACTGTTCTACCATAGTGGAGGAAGTAGTGGGTACGAGAGTATGATCCGGGACAGTGAGGCCACTGGAAGTGCCTCATCAGCTCATGACTCCATGAGTGAAAGTGGGTTGTCTTCTTCAGGGCGTACCAGGACCTCCAAACCGCCCAAAAAGAGGTCAAATGGTGAGTGTCTTCGAAATATTACTGACTTGCCATGTTAACAGGAACTTTGCTTTTCCTGCCTTCTTAGATGTATTGCTCAGAAGGGCCTCATGTAGAGTATATAATCTTACAGGCAACACATCTAACTCAGCAAAAGTAATTTCATTGTTAATTTTCAGTTTGTGTATTTGTGTTAAACTGACATTTTGGCTTATACATATAAAATATAAACAATATGTAGGAGGTCAGCAGAAAGTCTGTTATCACTCTCCATCTGCATTCTCATACATACGTACATAAATACAGATTTGGAGATACATCTCTGTACTGTGGCTTTTTATATTTTCTGCTCTTTGCTACAGTCCAAGAATGTGTTTTTCTTTATTTGTTTTTCTTCCACCTTGCCCATCAATTCATGCATGAATCTCCTGATTTTGCCTGTCCTTGTTTACACACTTCTTCCATCTCAGTGTTTTTTTCTCTGCGATCCTCTTACCCTTTTCCTTGCTGTGTGTCATGCTCTCTCCATATGTTCTTTCCACCAGGGCTTCAGAGACGGCGCCTCATCCCTGCTCCCTTGCCTGATGCCTCATCCTTAGGGAAGAAGGCAGGAGCTACAGGCCAGTGGGTGGACCTGCCTCCGATGGCCGGTCCGCTGAAAGAGCCTTTCGAGATCAAGGTGTACGAGATTGATGATGTGGAACGTTTACAGCGGCGGAGACAGGAGGAGGCAGCAGAGGTAAGTGTGGTGTGGCTCTTCAATGTGACGTCCTCACATTCGGCCCATGGCACACTGTATTAGCTGAGGAATGATGAGATGTTTTCATTATGACTTGTGGATGAAAATGTTACTGCTCATGTACGTGATGGTTTCTTCACTTCTGCAAGTGAGCATTTCACTTCTGTTAGTGCGAGCATTATTATTCAGTACCCAAAAACCCCATCCACTAGTGATAAAATTAACATAGCTCAATTCTGCAGTAAGGCAGCTAAGATATGACATATATCATTTTTTTCTTTTCTCATGTTTCATTCTTTCAGAAATCTACCAAAGCTTAGTCTGTGTCTTAATCATAGTTCTGGAATGTGGGAGAGGATGTCATTAGTTCAGCAAAATGCCACATGCGTTGCCTTAAAGTGAGTGACATTGAACAAAGAATTTGTCAGCCCCATGCATCTTATTAAAGTGTGTTATGATAATTCGTGGCTTAGATTCTTGACCTTCAGTATGTCTGATAGTGGATGATTGTGTCTGAATAGCTGTGGTGTCATTGGTTTCGGGTTAAAGAACAAAATGTCTGCAGTTGAGTCAAAGTAGTTGAGAGGCAATTCTCTCAGCTTAATTGGGTTAGATAGGAGCGATTGAGTTGGATCTAGTGTATGTCTTGGGTTTAGGATTAAAAGGAGAGGAGTGCTGGAATGAAGGCAGACAGAGATTTGTTAAGGAAATCCATTTTAAATCAGTTAGATGGTAATTGAAATTACCTTTGCTTAATAGAAGGTTATATTCATTGTGTCCTTCAGAGCCTGCCAAATAAATAAATAAATGCTTTATAAAGAGCATGCAACAAGGACACAAGTAATTGCATGCTAGATACAAAGAGACTCCTGGTCAGGTTTTGGTACATGAGCCGGTGCAGTGCCCTGGATGGAGCTGTAGCATTTACAGAAACGACGCCATGAAGGTGATACGGGCTTGTGAGGTGCAGTCTTTAAATGGTGCAGCGAAATGGTGGCATTATCAGACATGGAGATGCTGAACAGCTTGGGCAAATACAGCAAAAGAACTTTGTTCAGTGACCTTGAAACAGAAGTGTTGTGTAAGTGATGCAAATTAATGTGAATGAGGGAGAAAAACACTTTTCCATATAGACAAAAATGCCTTAGTACATCTGGCCATCAGTACTCTAACAGGGAAGGTTAGGGTTAAACACACTACTGAAAGGTTTCTAATAGAAGGAATAAAAAATAAACCAAATTAAATGTGCACATTATTTGAATGAGAACGTCCATGTTCCATTGATATATCCTTCATTCTGGATTATCTCCGTAAGCACCAGCATATTATTGCATCCAGCATTTGATTTGTTTAAGAGAGTAATAATCTGATTCCCTGAGTGTGTGTGTGTTAAGACAATGTCCTCACTCTCCTACGTCTTCACTCTCCTACGTCTTCACTCTCCTACGTCCTCAATGTACTATGTCCTCATTGTACTATGTCCTCACTCTCTATTGTCTTCATTCTCCAATGTCTTCACTCTCCTACAATACGTCATCAATGTACTATGTCCTCATTGTACTACGTCCTCACTCTCCTATGTCTTCATTCTCCTACTTCTTGTCTCTCTATAGGGACTGGTATATTTTAACTCAAAGATGAAGGTTGCAGAGCGACGACAGCAGCGGATCAGAGAACTGCGAGTCAAACATGAGACACTGAAGGAGGAACTAGAAGACACTAAGGCCAGACTGATGATGGACCCAAGCAAGTGGACAGGAGAGTGTGAGTTTCAGAGTTGACATTAATGATTGATCTACCTGACTTGAAATGAATTATGTAACTTGTCAGCCCAAGTTTCTCTCAATAATACATGATTGTGCTCCTCACAGTTGAGGTGGACCAGGACTTGGATCAGGAGTCCCAGGAGTATCTGGAGGCACTACAGCAGACCACAGGAGAACTGGAATTCTGTGTCAACCTCTGCAAGTCACGTGTTATGATGGTGACCTGCTTTGACATCAGAGTAGCATCGGAGATTCAAGAAGGACTGCGAGAGGTGGAGGTTTGAAAAAGGATGGATGTGAGTTGGATAGAGGGAGAGGAGGAGAAGAGGAAGTGAGAGATTCCTGGAAGTCAGAGTGGAAAGAATTTGAAATGTAACAGCCAATTCACTGATACTAAGAACAAAAAAGACAAGAGGAAAAAGCAGGTATGACTGTGGCTTCAGTGGCTGGAGGAACACGGCAGGAAGTGAAGAACAGCTGGTGCTGAGAGCGCCATGCCTGCTCATCCTGGATGGTGCCACGCGCTGTGTGACTCAATCAAGTTGGAAAAGACCAAGTGACAACCTGTGATATTTTGAGATAATTTAAAATGTTGATAGAGAAATAAAGATTGAATGAGGGATTGTCATTTACCCATTTCTTCTGCTACACCATAAAGTGCCTTTATCATATGACTCTTTCAATCGTTAGTTTTTGTACTGGTGCTAGTGCTCTGACCAGCATACCTAAGCCGACCCGTAACATATTCGTTTCACGAAGAAAATGATTTTATATTACATTGTATAGTGTATTTATATGATTAAACTGTCTGTAAAATGTCATTTTGATGGGAAGATTAAAGGGCGGAGGAAAGAGATGCGCTACGCTCATGTTCTTCCTCTTCCTCCTTGACCTCCTCAATCAGCATTTTGTTATGTGACCTCTGGAGCCTTACGTTGGATTTCTATTAACTGTGTGTGACCTTCTCTCTTACATATCAAACAAACCTGTGATGTCATTTAAGAGCTACGTTGACGAGCCTGCTGCAGCCTTGGTTGGTGCAAAACCATTTTCACGCATCTTCAAGTTTGGCTCAGTTTCTTTGAATAACTTGGGTAGAACACCATCAGGTCTCTGTGCTGGGTTTGGTCATTTCTGTTTAAGAGTACATGTTCTAGTGAAACATCTCACACGGTTCCATTATTTTGTTGCTCTTTTGAAAGAGACATTCAGTCACATTCGATGTCCATATTCAGTGTCCAACAATGCCCAGACTTTTATCAACTGTCTCTCACACTTTAGCGGTGACCTTCAGGCATTTTTCAAAAACATTCAACATCTTTGGTCAGTGTGAATCTCTGCCCTTATTTTCATGAGTAGAGGCCCTGGCAGTGGGAATGTATCCATGAGCCCTGCTGGGCTGGGACCAACCGCCCCCTGTAGTCTGAGCAGTTGAGGGTCATAACTCAGACAGGGCAACACGTTTCCCTCACTCTGTGGGGAGGAGAGTAACTCCGAGAGGCTTAGCCTCAGCAAGCAGATGCAAGCACAACTTAATAACTCACAAAGAGGTCAATTAGACACTCACATTGCCAATGAGTATGGCATGATGGCTAATCATGACTGTGCCATTAAAACATGAATGTAAACGTCATGTAAGCATAGTAACATGGTACACCTGGTCTTCAATAAACATCATTCCATTGTACATGCAGTACAATGACTAAAATGACCAAGTTAGTTCAGACTTGCTGTAAGGTGTTCAGATAATCTCTGGGGATGTAGGTGTTACATACACTGGCTATGGCACCAGTCATTGGTGGTTCTATGCATTTCTGCAGTCTAGTTATAATCATGTAGAATGTCAAAGAGCAACAATTTACTTATAGCACAAAAGCCACACCACACCCCACACTCTGAGGTCTCAGCATCAGGATCAGAATGATAATATTTCTCCTTTTTTCATTTAGCTCTGAATAAGTCAGCCTGTGTAACGTCTCACAGACACTGTATTTCTGATGTCATGGAGGCAACTGGTTAAGATTGCCCAGAATGGCTTTAATTTTTTTCAGTATATATTTGTGAGTTTTTGGATCATTCAGCATAATTGGTGGGTGATCAAAACCCCTTTCTTTTGTTTATTTACCTTTACAGGTGTATACTCTCAGGCTCTTTCTTACAAAGCTGCATGTAATTTTTTTATTATGATTTTGTTAAATATGTTTTTGCTTGTTTTACATTTATTTTGTAATGATATTGCTGGTATTCACTGTAATAGGAGGTTATGGACATGAATTAACCAACTAACTTTTTTTATTCAAGATGATCTATGTTATGTCATATTTCATATTAAATCATATTTTCTAATGTTTTTTGGTTTTGTAAAGGATTTTCAAACTGTGTATAAAATGTATAATATGGCAGCTTGGGATGACATTTTTGATTGTGAATAAAACATGTTCCTTTTTATCGATGTGTCTGAATCTCTGCATAGGTATAATGCTGTGTGCAGGTCTGTATGGGCTTAAACAGGGCTAACTGGGCTAACAGGGCTAACTGGGCAGGATGGCCCAGTGGTGTGGGGCTTTGACCTCTGGCCTGTATGCTGCCTGTGTGGCACCTGCACATTATCCCTGTGTGTCTGTGTGGGTTCCATCTGTGTTCTGATTTCCTCCTACGCTCCAAAGATGTGCATGATGGGTGGACTGGTGTCTCTAAATGGGCTATGTGTGTGTGTTTGTGTGTGTGTGTGTGTGTCTGTGTGCGTATGTGTGTGTGTAGCACATTGCAAACCAGCATGAGGGTCACACCTGCTGTAGGAGGAGTTAAGCAGCAGCTATGGCTTAATATATTGGGATTAGAGGTGTGACTTTAGCAACCTGTCTACACAGGGTCTTGGATGTACACTCCCTGTCTACACAGGGTCAGTGGTATACACTACCTGTCTACACAGGGTCAGTGATGTACACTCCCTGTCTACACAGGGTCATGGATGTACACTCCCTGTCTACACAGGGTCAGTGGTATACACTACCTGTCTACACAGGGTCAGTGATGTACACTCCCTGTCTACACAGGGTCATGGATGTACACTACCTGTCTATACAGGGTCATGGATGTACACTCCCTGTCTACACAGAGTCAATGATGTACACTACCTGTCTACACAGGGTCAGTGGTATACACTACCTGTCTACACAGGGTCAGTGATGTACACTCCCTGTCTACACAGGGTCAGTGATGTACACTCCCTGTCTACACAGGGTCATGGATGTACACTCCCTGTCTATACAGGGTCATGGATGTACATTCCCTGTCTACACAGGGTCAATGATGTACACTCCCTGTCTACACAGGGTCAGTGATGTACACTCCCTGTCTACACAGGGTCAATGATGTACACTACCTGTCTACACAGGGTCATGGATGTACACTCCATGTCTATACAGGGTCAGTAATGTACACTACCTGTCTACACAGGGTCAATGATGTACACTACCTGTCTACACAGGGTCATGGATGTACACTACCTGTCTACACAGGGTGTAGTGTCTACACAGGGTCATGGCTGTACACTACCTGTATACACAGGGTCAATGATGTACACTACCTGTCTACACAGGGTCATGGATGTACACTACCTGTCTACACAGGGTCAATGATGTACACTCCCTGTTTACACAGGGTCAGTGATGTACACTCCCTGTCTACACAGGGTCAGTGATGTACACTACCTGTCTACACAGGGTCATGGATGTACACTACCTGTCTACACAGGGTCATGGATGTACACTACCTGTCTACACAGGGTGTAGTGTCTACACAGGGTCATGGCTGTACACTACCTGTATACACAGGGTGTAGTGTCTACACAGGGTCATGGCTGTACACTACCTGTATACACAGGGTGTAGTGTCTACACAGGGTCATGGATGTACACTACCTGTATACACAGGGTGTAGTGTCTACACAGGGTCATGGATGTACACTACCTGTATACACAGGGTGTACAGTATGTTTCATTGAGGCATTGAAGTGCTTAAGGTTCTATTCTAAGAGCCATAATTAAGAAAATTATTCCACAGGTGTTGGAATGGAACATGTTGTCAGTACTGTGTATGGTTACTGTCACCAAAGTGTGCATACATAAACACACACACACACCAGGCTGTCCTGTCACTTCGTCATCCTGTTGCGATGCCACCTGCTCTGAATTTTACACACAGCTGCCCCACTACACACACACCACACACACACACTCACACACACACACACACACACACACACACCTACGTCTTGTTTAGGAAGATGCCCATAAGATACAGAATATCAGTAAACATGCAGCCCAGGGCAATATGCACCAATGAGTCTTAAACCACACAGGTACAGCAGAGTACTGCTTATGATAAAATATCATAGAAACAGGAAGGAGTTTGCTAGAGTTATGGAGGACATTTTTGCAATGTGTTCTTAATCCATTTCAGTAGCACTGCTTAAATCTACAGTTGGCCTGCATATTGCCAAGTAATCCCCTACTTACAGTGCAAATATAATAACCTCAGCCTGGACCCATCTCTCTGCTCCACTGTTGCTTTAATTGGATTGGAGTCAGAGCATACAGTAGTAATGATTTGGTAGCTGTATTGGAGCAGGTGGCCTCTGATTTGCTAATCAAATCTGTGGTCTTCAGTTTTGTTGGCTGTGAGAGCTTTTTGACAGCAGGAGAGAAGGCTGTATCCCTTAAATGACAATGATTAAAATGCACATTTTAGAATTTGGGGGGAAATCAAATCTGGTACATGGTTTCATTTTGCCTTTGTCCGTGTCCAATAGTTGTCATGGCAGCTCACGACACCAAGAGTTTGATGCTGCATTCTCTCTCTTTATCTTTAAGTTATTGGCATCTCTGCTTTAGATGCATAATAGAGTTTAAGACTTTCTTTAAAATCACAAGGAGACGTGATGGAAACCTTTTCATCAACATAGCTGACAGACGCTCTTACAGGAATCTGTCTGGAAACTGCATGACACACTGGATGTTTGTGCATTCACTGGATGTTTGTGCATTCACGTGTCAGATGTGAGCGAGCCCTCCAATTGTACTCTACGCCACCGGCACCCTCTGCGTCTCTGCCGAGTGGTTCTGAGCTCGCTAAGGTCACAAAGCTCACCGAGACCCAGCGAGTGACACCGTTTGACACGTCTCGTTTGCCCTCCACGCCGTCACCATGGAGATGCTGCACAGAAAGAGAAGGAGTCCAGGCATGTTGAGTACTGTGCTGAGTCTCTCTGTGGCGCAGGGGCCCCCCGGTCCCCTGTGGGCTCAGGACCAGCGCAGGGCCCCCCGGTCCCCTGTGGGCTCAGGACCAGTGCAGGGGCAGAGACTTCAGGGAGAGCCCGGAGGAACCAGGGCAGATTTACACCAGTAGTCAGTACATGTGGTCAGAATAGCGACATGGACAGGGAAGTGAGCAGAAGCCTCTTCTGTGTTCTGCTACACTCTCCTCAGATCATCTCACAAGCTGTCTGCACAAATGTCTGAATGCAGCACAGAAGAAGAATACAGAGAGAAGATAAATAGCTTGCTGAATGGATGAAAAAGGGTCAGCTATACAAACTGTGGCCTCGTGAACGATGTATTTATCAGAAAATACATGTTTTTCACGAAATATATGCATAAGTAACTGAGAGCTTGTTAATGCCATCCCACACCATTGGCTAATCCCCGTGCCTGAGTTTGCTCTTAGAACTGAGTTCCTGGCTTATAAAGAAGAAATGATATTTAGATTTACCTCCTCCAGTCGTTTCTAATGAGCAGAGGTACTGGCGCCTTAACGATGCAGGGTCTTTCAATCGGTTACTCCCATAAAAATGCACCGTTGATTTGTAGGGGAACTAAACCAATCCCTATATTGCTTAGGGAGATCAAGGAGAACATTATCACCCCCTCTGTAATTTATTTTGGTTTGGCCCTGACATGAAATATTCATGTTTTAATTTAGCTAGGTTCTTGTTTATGCAATATCCTCAAAGGTTCTTTTTGACACCTTTGCTTTCCTTCTCTACATGGTTTGAATATTTAGTTGTTTTTTTTAATGGCTTCATTGATTGGGTCACAGGGGTCATAAAATTAATTTAACTTTTAATCATCAGCATAATTAAAAGTTACATTAATTATAAACAACATGCTAGCAACATATCCACTTATAAGTAAAATATCACTCTAATCAAAAGTGACCATATATATATATATATATATATATATATATATATATATATATATATATATATATATATATATATATATATATATATATATATAGAGAGAGAGAGAGAGAGAGAGAGAGAGAGAGAGAGAGAGAGAGAGAGAGAGGGAGATGTTGATAGTTTTATTGATTTCTTATATAACATATACAAAAGCCTAAAGATTTCACATAAATGAAAGCTCAAGATTTAGATAAAGTTAAAAACAAACACCTCAGTGTTTTGCTTTTGTGCATAATTACTCTAAAGGGCTGTCAGGTTTTGATGAAAGCAAGGTGTTTATCCTGTCTGAACAAGTATGTTTCAGATTTATTAATTAGTCTGTAGGAAAGCCTGACATCCCCTGCTTAGCAACAGAAGCCCCTCCCCCCATGGTGGGCAGCCTGTCGGATTTCCATTCCTGTATGAGTAACCTCATTTCTAACATTATTGCTTGCGACCCCGCTGAGAATCCAAATAAGCTGAATTCTTAGTGGGAGAAGGGTCACCCAGTATGTATAGCTGAGGGCAGTGAGGAAATTGTTGGTCAATAATCCTCTCAGTGCTTTCATGGATCAGCTGCCAGTAGCTGAGCAGTAATGAACAGCTCCAGAAACCTGTTCTGCTGTCCTGTTCTGCTGTCCCGTTCTGCTGGAGTGTTCAGCAGTCTCTCTTAGCTGCTCTCTTAGCTGTTCTCTGTATGACGGAGAAGGTCTCTGCCAACATCTGTCGAGATGTTTAAAAGATACGAGCCACCCTGGTCCCTAATGGACCATCTGCAAATCAGATGTTAATATCGGATACCCTGGGTGATCCTGTGGTTTCACTTCGCCTCATCTGCTAAGCCCGAGACAGTTGTTCTGTTAGAGGGGCAGCTGCCCTACTGGAGTGTCCACTTCAGCGCACGCTTAGGCCTTTCGCAGGCTTTCCGTTCCATAAAACAGTTGGTTTTTCAATACAGTGTTCAGACTGTTGCTTTTACCACATGACTCAGAAAGACTATTCCAGATCTGATGGAGATGCAAAATGTCTGGAGTGTGCGGACAACGCTGAGCTAACCCTGTTTAAGCTGGCAAGGAGCTTTCAGTACAGGTGTCCACGGAAAATAGACCACCAAAGCCCAGAGGTGCACATGGCAAATAGACCACCATGCCAAGACTCGCTTTAAATGCCTAATGATACCCAAGTAGATTAGGGAAACCATTTTAAATTCATGTTTTCCTCTTCTGAGTATTAAAAAATAGGCAATGACATGAGTATTTTTCATTTACATTTTAGAATATTGCCTTAGGACCAGACATTTCTTTTGATCTTTTGAGACTAGACCGCATGTGGTCTTTTGGGGCTGTGGGGTTGTTTGCTCCCATCCATTGTGTCTGTGTGTTAGAAAATTAAAAGAGAATTTATGAGTGCCCTGTAGTAAAGTGGTTGTGTGGTGGGTCCTGGCATTGTTAGAGAGCTGCAAGACCAGGGATTTACAACTCTGCAATCAGACAGAGTTCGTCTTCTATACCATGGCCCTGCTCTTTTATAAAGAGTCATAAACCCAACCAAATGCTCCCACTTACTCTAAGTAATTAAAACAAGCTGGTTTGGAAAGGGACCTTAAATTACATGAAAATGTGGGTGAAATTTAGCACAGCATTGCATGCTTCTGTCTGCCTGAGCTTCCTTCAGGGCTGCAGTAACAAACACACACACATCATTATCCAACACTTCCCCTGCAGTCCTACACATTGCTTAAGGCAGGACCATCTCATGGGACTTGGGGTCACAGAATGGGCTCTTCACTTTGGAGAGGTTTCTGCAGAGGGGATTGAAGCTTCTTTGAAAAACACCAGAGAAACTAAGTAGTCTAGAGACCAAAGTCTGTTTGAACACAAACAATGAATTCAATAAAGAAGGTTGCAGAGGAAAACATGGCTGACTCCAGAAAATCCATGGGTTTCAATAATTAGAAAATGTCTAGTGATGTCCAGTTGGAGTTGCACTGCCGCAAAATAATACAAGATTATACAAGAAACAATGTAATGATATAAGACCGGCATGATTTTAATGATATAGTTATGAAATATGTGCTGAAATATGTGTTGACAGCAGAAATGACGTGCCTGTTTTGTGAATTATCCAGCAGCTTGACAAAGTGGTGCTGACTATATCAGTTTGTATTGTCTCCCATGGGCTGTAAGTATCTCAGAGCAGTAGACTAAGTCAGTTGTGCACGTTCACTTTTTGGTCTATAGTAAGCAGAAAGATTTTTAAAAATGTAAATTGTATGTAATTGAATTACAAATCATGTGCATCTAAAATTAATATGTCTGACGAATATTTTAGAAGCTATATATTTTATAAGCTATCTTGATACTGATTTTGATTTGTAGTTTATATCAAGATCAAGATCTATTTCAGTCTTTTTTTGCCATTCTCTGATAATGATCCCAAAACAGCCCTAGCAACTGATGAAAAAGAAATTTCATCCACAACTTAAAATCTTAACTCTAACCTTCACATGGCTCTGCTGTGAAACTCCACTACCCACAATACCCATGCATGCATGTGTGTCTGAGAGGTCTGCTGTGGATAGTTTGTCTGGTTGGCATGCTGCTGTTAGCCTGCTTGACACACAGGAGTGTGGAATAATGGAGACACACGGCCACTGCAGGTCTGATCGAAGCTGACAGCAACCTGGCAGCAGGCAGATGGACACAGGCTTCCTCGCCCTCTCGCCCTCTCGCCCTCTCGCCCTCTCCCACTGCAGGCTGGGCCCTGCTGTTATGGAGGAGAGGACCTGGGGGGCAGAGACAGCTGACCTCACCCCTCCACTGCCCCGCAGGAGAAGAGATGCTAATTATAACTAGTGCATGGAAAGTGGTGGATTGAAACAGAATGCTAGAATGGGATCCGTTAGATCGGTCTGTAAAATTAAAATGAATGAACAATCATGGACAAGAGGTAATACATTAACCTAGTTTGGCCATGATTGTATTTAAGATACACACCTGTTCACACCTGTGGTAAGTTAAATGTGGTAAGTAAGTACTTACACTGATATGTTATATGAAAGACACTCTGCCCCAGAATTTGGGCGGTGTCACTGGCATTTCCCCACCAGGTCCTGGGTGTCCATTACGACCCTGTGAGCTCGGCTGTTGTGCCGAATTCCGACCCCCCGGCAGAATCGACTCCCCCCGTTTATCTGCGCATAAACATGGATTACTACAGATTATATTCGCGATTTACGTTTCTATGACTTTAATTATCCATCGCAGCAAACAGCATTATCTATGTCCAAACACACAGGCTATACTGAAGTTCACCTCTGACCACATGACTTCGCAGTATTACAGCAGTATTATGTTTAAATATCTAGTTAGGACAAAACTAGAGTGCTCAATGAACTAAGTTATAATCACTGTAACTCACAGGATTGAAATGTGTGGTTAACTTTTTTTCGTGTATGTGACTTATCTGGATGTGTATGTTATTCATATGAATCACATGAATGTACATTCAAGGGTTATTTTAACAAGGGGAGTACAATTTTGGTGAGGCCAACACAATGCCTGCCGAAATCATACTCCCGAATATCACATATAACGTCTCTATATGCGTTCAAACGAGGGGAGTCGGATTCAGCCGGGGAGTTGGAATTGGGCCCGACACCGCCGTCAGGTTCACATGCTGTCACAATGGTTGAGTTGTTAATGTGCTGAAGCTGGGGGTACTTTTGACTGTAACATTATCCAGTCACAACTGCCAGCGTAATCACCAGGCAAAGTACAGGAGATTACACTGGTAGTGTCAAGCATTACAGAACAGCTGTTTTGTTGTGTCACATGAAAGTCCATGAAAATAGCAGCTACGGTATTGCTTGACAGTTCATCTGAAAAACGCTGTCTTGTGTGAAGCCTGAAGGCACTCAGTGGTGAGAGGAATGAAACTAAATTGCCATTTAATCCATTGGATGTGCACCGAGGATCTGGTGGGCAGAGGCATCTGCTGTTTCCAGCTCGGTGCCTGTACTGGTGCAAACGTACTGACTTATGACGAGTTATTCCAGGAACTGCTACAGGATGGATGTGACTTCAGGCTTGTTCAGGACATGATGTTCATCCCTCTGCAGTGCATGAAGGTGTTTATCACACTGCAGTCATTCAGGCATCAGGTTACTGTTGTGTGTGTGTGTGTGTGTGTCCCACTGAATTCATATTGTCATATAAGCTTGACTGAAGCTGATTGTTTTGAACACTGCTGATGGAGAGTGTGATTGGGTGAGTGAGAGGACTATCTTTTCTTCCTCACCTCTTATATCACACCCGCCTGTACCTCTTATTGCACACAGTCACCGTCCAGCTCAGCAGTTTAATCTGGAAAAAGAGAAAAGGACCAGTCAGCAATCTAGCAGCAAATGCACTGTGACCTTGTAATACTTTATGACGCCTTATAACACTTTATGACACCAAAGAGAGGGAGAACAGCTTTCTACATGAGGAAGTCTTCGTTGGGCTAATCACTAGTCCCCTTCTCTTGTCCTTCAGAGATCACGCCTCATTTGCATATACATCTACATAACCTCAGATAGGCATTGTTTTCTATGCCTGTGCTATATTGTTTATAAAGGACATTGAATAGGAACATTAGGTACGCTAATATCTCAAATTAAAGGGATGCAGTGAGCTTAGTAATGATTGCAATTACTTATCCCAAGCCACAGATTTCTGCAAATAAAATGCTTAAGTAGATTTTAGCCTAGGACCAACCAATCATAAAGAACCCTCTTCAGTCCCGCAGGAAGAGTCCAAATGACTTCATGATGTTTAAGTGCCAGCTCATGCTACCATCCTTCCAGTGGCTCTGAGTCCATCAGGACCTGTTCTCCTAACAGATGGGCCTGTCTAATGAAAAAAGGCCCTTTTAATTAGCCTGTCCGAGGACGTTTACTCACCTCACATAGACCTCTCCCCAATAAAGCTTCATTGACCATGCCGGCCCTCAACCGAGCTCCCACCAGCTGCCATCTGTTGGGCCAAGGTTCCAGGCTGCCAGGGTGGCAGCCATGTTGCTTCCCACTCCAGTGAGCCGGAAAGAGGCCAAGGGATTCAGGCAAGAGGCTGGTTCTGAGGGGGCCTCCCCGTGTTTCCTCTCATGGTAGTCTTGGCAGTGGTTTTGAGGCGAGGGAGGGGGGTTATTTGTCATGCATTTTACAACCCTTTAGCTTAACAATGACAACCGAGGACAAATGGAAGTGAAGGAAGGCAAAATGAAGCTTAGCCACGGTCCCTTAGGACAGAGCTTTGGCTCATGGTCAGGACCCTTCATTTTCACCTGTGAGATTTTGAGTATCTTCATTAACATACTACAGGATCTAAACACTGTGGGGGGTACAAATACAGAATAAAAATAAATGTATTGTCTAAGTAAGATGACTATGATCTAATCAGTTACAGACATCTGTGTGCTTTGTGCATACAAGGTTGTTTTGAAAATGTCTTGTCAAATTAGATGAATCAGCTCTGGATAGAAGTAGATCTTGATAAATTAAACGTTTATTGTGTGGGACATTTGATGTGATAATGGCTTGCATTGGATCTGGTTCACTTTGACTGAATGAGTTCTACCAGTAAGCACATTTGTAGCTTTGTGTGAACAAATGTATTTTATTTCCTCTTGGTTTCAGCTTACATGTATTTTACTCGGTGTCTGGGGCAAAGACAAGGCTGTTTTCCACTAGGGCCACGATGAGGTGAATTGGGTTGGCGGCTTTTACTTGTTGCAGATTCAGTCCTTTCTGTGCCCTATTTTCTCTCTCTTACTTGCAGGGAGCAGCCTTTTGTGGATTATAGTCTATTCAGAGGGGGACATTTGATTTTGGCTTTGATTGCTTTCCCCACCAGACACAGCACAGAAGGTGGTTTAGTAACAGTGTTTTCTGGATAAATTGCTTGTCTGCCAGAATAGGAAAAAAAAAAGTAAAAAGAAAAAAAAAAACCCTTTGATCTGTCTCGGCAAGAGTCTGTCAAACGTGCAAGATTCTGACCATGCTACAAACCCATTGTGCAAAGCCAATTTTTCCCCCCCTGAAAGCACCTTAGCAACATGCAAACAACTGGCACACAAATGAGGTGGTCAGTCAGAAGCCTGAGCTGTGGGGGAACACACAGGTGTTTGCCCTGTCAACACATACGGAGTACCACCTTCAAAGCACATGAGGGATATGACCTTCAAAGCCTACAAAAGTGTTCATGAAATAAACATCAGTAACAGTTGTTATCAACATGAATTTGCATTTGTATGAGAGTCGTAGTTCTCATTCACAAGTTCGGAGGAGTGTGGGGAGGGAGCTCTAACTCAACAGTGACCCTGAGGTGAAAAACGACTCTCAATGTGGAAAAGGTGATGAATTTATGTAAACATGAATGTAATTCATAAATCTGAATGCCAGAAAATGAACACAGGCATTAATCAGCGGCGCGGTTGAGATTGTCATTATATATGTGTGTGTGCATGTGTATATATGTGTGTAGGTGGGTGTGCATTTGCCCATGTGTGTACAATCTTTACAAAATATTTGTTTCCACACAATTGATCAGCAACAAAATTGGTGCATAAATTATTGCATTTGACAGAAAGGCCTGAGTCTTAACCTTTTGATGTAGCATTTGGATAAGTCAGTGTTTCACATTTATATACTGTATTCTTAATTTGAACTTCCATATCTACCACAGATATACATTATATTTCAACTGTAAAGCTTTATTTTTGTTGACAGAGATCCAGTCTACATCAGAGCAATTGTCGAGTCTGTCTGGCGCTTCAGTGTGTCTGCTGTGACACTACTGTCTCAGTGACAGGACAAACACTGTCTGTTCTCTCTCTCTCCCTCTCTCATTCTAGTGTTTTTCATCTGTGACTGTATCTCTTCTTTTATGCACACACACACACACACACACACACACACACACACACACACACACACACACACACACACACACACACACACACACACACACACACACACACACACCTTGCCTCTTTTTAGGCAGCGAAATAAGTAATGCCTAAGATCATTTGGGAGTATGCAGTTAACAATGTGCAGAAAAGGCAGCGTTTTGGATGAACAAAGGAAGATTGTTCTGTGATTGGCCAGCATGACTGACAAGAACCAGACAGGATTTGTACAAAAGCTTAGGAACCACTGAAAAGTCTAATTATTTTATATGCCATTGTAGTTAAGGAGCTCTCATTTTCTCTTCTGTCAGCTTCTTTTTATTCTTCATCTCTCACCCTCCATTACACACCCCTTCAACTCTCTCAGTAGTTGAAACACAATCTTCTGTTAATTGCTGGCAGCCTGGTTAAACTAGTATCCTCACCCTTGTCCTGACTGGTATCCTGACCCTTGCCCTAACTGGCACCCTTACCCTTGCCCTAACAGGCACCCTTACCCTTGCCCTAACAGGCAGCATGGCCTATACCCTGAATTGCAGCTTGGCTTATGTCTTGTGCTGTCAAAGCAGTTCCCGTCATGGAGGTAAGATACTTTTTGCTTGTTTGGTTGAGCCAGCAGGCAGATCCTCTCTTTGGTCTCATCTTTTTTGTGCCTGGCCAGGAAGATGACAAGAGTCCAACATACTCTGGAGGCAACAAGCTCCTGTCTGTGTGTGTTGGTTCAGTAGTTGTGGCTTCATCTGGGCAGGTAGGAGGTCAGAAGGAGTAATGCTGTGCTGTGTGATTACCAGCTAATAACTAACACCCAAGAGTGCAGTTTGTGTCATATTTTGTCCATCTAGGCATTCCTTCATTCATAAAAAAGTTCCACATCCTGACAGAAGATAGTGGATGAAGAACAGAAGCTCTTATAGGAAGATGCATTTAATGAAAATGTGGCCAGCTTTTCCAAGTCACTTTGAAGAAGCTGAAAGATCTGCTGGACAGCTTTGATAGCTCAAGAGCTAATTACTGTGCTTTATGGCACAGCTTTGTGATAAGGAAATGTGCAAGGATATCCCAGGTGCCCCTGAAATCACAGAGATGAATTTAATGGATGCCCTTTTATGAATCTGTCATATTTCTAGACTGGGCCTGTGAATAATTCTGTCTGCCTATTACGTCAGATTATTATTACTTACAGATGAAGTGCAGAAATTCTTCTCACAGTAGCCAGTGAGTTCTATTGGAGTAGACCACAAATCAAGAGGGGCTCTACAAGACACATATGAATGTAAGGGAACTTCAACATGCAGATGCAATATAAAAGAACAAGAGGGATGGGGCTTATCTTGAGATGTTCAAACAAGCAAGAGTGTCCTGCTTGGAGATAAGGATGGATGTCAGGTCACCCAACACAGGTGAGATTGAGGAAAAGTCTGGAAGCTTCAAAGAGACCACAGAGCTTTACACCAAGATGTCCATCTGAAGAACTCCTACCCAGTATTGCGCACATCCTGGTCCTCTACTGTTAGAAGAGGAATGGGCTTCTCCCCAAGGAGAGGCTCATTGAGTTTTAGTGTTTGTTGTTCTACTCTTGCGCCTGAGATGAAATAGTTTTATTGATTTCTTCGAAGGAGCAAATTAGGCTTTTGCTCTGGAGGAGACTGGACAATTTGTTTTGTGGCATCTAGCTTGTCTTCCAGTTCACAGAGCTCTCTGCAGATTTCGTTCTAGGTTTAATTACAGGCAGTTACCTGGCCGGTGCAACGGAAAACACGTAGTGCCCCTTTAATTAGCTGTCAGCTGGTTTAAGGCTCCAGCTCATTGATTAGGGCATGATTGCTAATAAGACATGAGGTACTGACATGTCCTTTATTGAAATAGATGAGCAGTGGGAGGTGCTGATGTCACATTGCTGCTGCACATGTCTGCATTAGTGTTTGTTCACTCAGACGAGGAGCTACTGTCAGCATTTTGTTTAAACATAAATAAATCTTAAATCTTATGCCTTTTTCCCCTCATTGTATCCTGATTCTCCCAATCAGTTCATCCCTCAGGCTCACATAGCCCCACCTCATTGTCCCAGTCAGCTCCTCCCTCCGGTCCACATAGCCTCACCCCATTCTCCCAATCAGCTCCTCCCTCCGGTCCACATAGCCCCACCCCATTCTCTCAGTCAGCTCCTCCCTCCGGTCCACATAGCCCCACCCCATTCTCCCAGTCAGCTCCTCCCTCAGGCCCACTTAGCCCCTCCCCAAGCTTCCAGTCAGCTCCTCCCTCAGGACCACTTGGCCCCTCCTCAGTGCTTGTTCAGCACCTCTGCAAATCCCGACTCAGTTTCTGCCTTTTCTTCCTTCACAGTTGTTCATGAATATGGATGGCACATGAGCATTGCTAGCATCGTTAATGTGCTACAGGACCATATAAATCACATTGGTATAAAAAGGGCAAATGCTTTGCCACTAAAGGTGGATGATAATAAGGGAATTTGATGGGTATGGGCAAAGTGTTATTAATGAATGTGCTAAAATTTAGACTTATTGTGAGGAACAAAAGACAAGTAATGCATACAAATTTCCCAAAATCTTTGTAGATATTAACTTACTAAAAGGCTACATTACTAAAAATGTCAGCACCATGGGGAGGTCTGCTTGTGCTTCTTGTGTTTCTGCTCCTTCTCAAGGCCACTGCTGAAGTTGCCATGTCAAGATCTAATCAGCCTACAGCAACGTCATCAGCTTTAGTTTAGTTTGTGAACCCAAGTGAGTGAGGGAGGGATGTTCCCCACTGGTTCTCATTGGCTTCTCTCCTCACACTGCAGGAATCCCTGAGAAACACACAGACTCTATTCTCACATGTCTTTCTCTGCGGCTGGAACAACTGCCACTAACAAGAAATAAAGATGCTGTTGTGGTAGAAGTTCACCCCAGGTTAATTACATCGGTGCTCTTTCACACCTTGCTTGACCAAAGTCCACAGCTGTGGGATAGATTTCAGGTCCTTTGTAGACCTCTGCCACAGATCTAGGCATTAATATGAATGTCATGATTTTAGGACGGCTACAGCATCTCCGATTCAAGTCATCAGCTGCAGCCAGTGGGAGTTCTGGTCAGGGTCTTTACCTGGGGAAGTCCAGCACATGGTCTTACCTATGGATCTGAGTCAGGGTCTTACAAGATTCATGTGGGAGGGACTTTTCTCTTTCATCCTGATTTCATCCCTTCCTCTGTTCATCCTAATTAGCATTCTGTTCCATCCCCTGTCCACCTGGTCATCGTGGGAGTTCTGTTCAGCCTGCTTTCCAGCCTAGCTCCTAATCTCCTCCTCTCTGTCCTCCTGTTTTGTCCCCAGTCCAGTGGTGTTCTGTCCTCTCTCTGTTCCTCTGTCCGGCTGTTTTCCTACTAGGACCTGCTCCTGTTCCAGCCTTCGCCCCAACTTCACCTCCTGTCCTTTCTGGTTCTTCACCTTTCTTATTGGCATCTTTAGTTCTTTGTTGTTTTTTTTTTTGTTTACTCTGTTTTGTTAAGGTTTTGTTGGTTGGTGATGAGTATGGTGATGATGAGTGTGGTGATGGTGTTGAGTGTGGTGATGTTGATGATGAATGTGATGGCGTTAAGTGTGGAGATGTGATGATGAGTATGGTTATGGTGATGATGAATGTGATGATGAGAGTGGTGATGGTGTTCAGTATGGTGATGGTGTTGAGTGTGGTGATGTTGATGATGAATGTGATGGTGTTAAGTGTGGTGATGTGATGATGAGTATGGTGATGGTGATGATGAATGTGATGATGAGTGTGGTGATGGTGTTCAGTATGGTGATGGTGTTGAGTGTGGTGATGGTGTTGAGTGTGGTGATGTTGATGATGAATGTGATGGTGTTAAGTGTGGTGATGTGATGATGAGTATGGTGATGGTGATGATGAATGTGATGATGAGTGTGGTGATGGTGTTCAGTATGGTGATGGTGTTGAGTGTGGTGATGGTAGCACCTCTCCTTGCTGTCTGCCTTCTTTAGACAGTTCTGTTTGTGATGTTTTTCTCATTGATTATATGGCCTTTAAGGACCATATATATACTTAAAAACTGCGTTTGAAACTGATGAACACATCTGTGCATAATAAATACATTCAAAAATCACCTGGGTAGAAGGGCTGTTTATTCACCCATGTTCATTTCAGCCTAGGAGTGGGGAAATCTATTTATTCATCCAACACAAATATAGCCTTCTTTACACCAGCACAGAAAAAAACCTTTAATGTGTCCAGATCACATTGCAAATTATGTTCCTTTGTATCAGCCTTTTGATAATATTAATAATAATCCAGTTAAGTTGAAGGCTCAGAGGATTATGGTTCAGCATTTGATCTATATGGTAAGTACACTCAGCACTCAGTTTTCTAAGAAGTATTTATTCATTAGAGTGTCTTAGGTTTACATTTAGAAGCTGCAGCCCATCTTTTACATTGCATGGCTTTTGTTAGCTTTCCCTATCTCAGTGACCAGTGTCAACACAGCACCACTGCTGAAGTCACTTCTGAGTGACTGTCCACACTCAACACAGAAGTGACACTGACTGGGTAGAGGGTTGTTGAAAGACGATGAATACAGATCCAATGTAATGGGAACAGATTGTTGATTACATATTACAGATTACAGACTGTGGACTGTAATCGTACACTTCTTAAATGCACATGTGTGCATGTGCAAGTTAGTGAAGCGGATGGTGAATACACAGAAGTGTGCAGAATCAACTCTCTTCACATTCCTTGTAACCATCTTCAAATCTTCATGAGTGATCTTGCATACTATACAATGGTTTGATTCTCAGTAATTTACAACCAGTTTACTGGGATTGTGGCAGTGGTTAAGAAGTCAGAAAAACTTGAGAAAGGTCTCTGATTCAAAATGTAAATGTTCTGTAGCTCTGTGTCTATGTTCTGTGATGATTAGTAGAACATGGAGTCCTATGAAGGTTGAGACTAATGAACTGAGCTCTGTACTTCAGGGGTTCACATTAAATCACACATGCTCCTGCATCCTGTAATGCGTATTACACCTAAATGCGTTAAAGCATAGGGAATGGTCACATGGCACATTTATGACGTGTGACTGAGACATTACAACTTACCTTGTGGTACAATATGGATATTTAATACAGATTAAATGTCCCTTCACAATCTGAATATACCAGCCCACTTATTCCTGGATGAGAGGGCAAAGAACATGCGTTATACTGATAAATATGCAGATCACTCTTGATAACAGCATGTGTTATAGTGCTAAATGTGCAACCAAAGCTGTAATATGTACCTGGAATAGAAATATAGATTCTGCTCCTTTGGACATTGTTTCGTGGAACTTCCTTAATTTCTGGTACTTTGAGACTAAAGACCTTGTCATGGTCTCGCTCACACTGCTGTATCAGAAAGTGCCACACAATGTAATTAAACAGTTAATGTTTCTATTCAAAAGTGTTTAATATTTATTTACGTAGCCCTTCTGTAATCCAACCCCTAACCGTTTGTAATCAACGTCTTCGGAGTGCATTCTAATATCAGTCAGTGCATGAACTCTGTGTTATAAGAATGTAGATGCGTTTTGAGTGGCTGAGAGTGAAAGGTTGTGAATATGAGGGGAAGCGTGGCTTCTTTTGATTGATGCTTTATTTTGATGCCTTTCTGGTTCTTTTGTTTCTCTCGTCATGTTTGATTTGGTTTTTATTTCCTCGGGGGCCTGGCAGGTGAGCGAATCACCCGTTTAACTCTGCTGAAATCTTGCCGAATTGCTGAAAATGATAGCACCTAACCCAATCAAAGGGCTTTAACGGCTACGCTCTCCTGCTCACTGGTGAATTGGATTAGGGGAGACTGAATGCAGATATTAACCTAGTGATGTAATTACCACTGCAGGTTGAGTGCTAATGTAGTTTTTAGGCATGCTGAATATTCCCAAATGTGATTAGGCCACGGCTCCTCCCTCTGCACGGGCTGCTGGGTAGTCTGTAACGGAGGTGAGGCCAGGGCTATATCTCCCTGTCTTTGAGGAGACTTTGTGGGGGAGAAGAGGTCTAACTGACCTTCACCTCTGCAGTCAGGTTCACTTATACTCAACTTCCATTGTGATGGCTTCCCTTAGCTCTTGAAGGCTGCAGCTGCATTGACTGATGCCCCGGACGATGGGAGGCGTGGGGAGTCCTGCAGCTTCAACCTACTGTACAGGTACAGATCATCACTGGAGGGGTGGATCACCTAAATCAATCAAATGAAAGTCCCATATTTCTTTTTTTATTTTGACTGTATTTTTCTCCACACAGATCCATATTACAGCCAAATGTGTTCAGGGCTTCCTGCCTCTCATCCAGATTTACATTTTTTCTGTATGTTGGCCTCAAGGGCAAAATAGCTGGAGCACCATAATGTAGAGGCATGTGGAAAAAGAAATTCATGAGAGAATATTTAAAAAATAAATATCATTACAATTAAATATCCAATAAACCTCGACCCAGGAGCTGCCCAGAGCTATTTCAGTAGGAGAAACTCAACTTGCAGGACAAGAACACTTGCAAATGTATGTGTGTGTGTGTTTGTGTGTGTGTGTGTGTGTGTGTGTGTGTGTGTGTGTGTGTGTGTGTGTGTGTGTGAAAATGTAATTATTTGCAAGGTCCTGGATTATGATTGTGGCTGAAGGTCATGAATAGAGAAGGAGGGTATTAGTATCAGTCCGTGGTGTCCACAGCATGCCAGTATGTCTCTTGTGAGGTCCTTCACTCCAGGGACTGAGGTGTGCAGCCCTGCACATAATCACAGTCTGCACCAAAACTCTTGGCTGTTTTTTCATTTTCCTGACCTTACAGAATCACAAGCTGGTAATACCTGGACAAAAACATCAGGACAGAAGGAGAAGGAAACGAGAGCGAGATTAGTCGCTGATTAATAGTTCTAATTATTATCTTTTTTGTTAAAGCAGTAATATTGTGCCTGCGATTATTCATTATCTTCTACATAATGTCACCATCCATGTTGTTCCTCCTTTCAGTTTGAATACTTTGTGTTTAATGTTAAAGACTTAGCCCTCCTTTCAGTTTGAGTAAACACTTGGCTCGGGCCTCAGCAGACAGGCTGGGATGTGAGGGAGTGGGTTCTGGGAGGTGATGGAGGGTTCTGGGATGTGATGGAGGGTTCTGGGAGGTGAGGGAGAGGGCTCTGGGAGGTGAGGGAGAGGGCTCTGGGAGGTGAGGGAGGGCTCTGGGATGTGATGGAGGGTTCTGGGAGGTGAGGGAGAGGGCTCTGGGAGGTGAGGGAGGGGGTTATGTGAGGTGAGAGAGGGTTCTGGGCGGTGAGAGAGGGTTCTGGGAGGTGAGGGAGGGGGTTATGTGAGGTGAGAGAGGGTTCTGGGAGGTGAGGGAGGGTTCTGGGAGGTGAGAGAGGGTTCTGGGAGGTGAGGGAGGGGGTTATGTGAGGTGAGAGAGGGTTCTGGGAGGTGAGGGGGGGGGTTATGGGAGGTGATGGAGAGGGCTCTGGGAGGTGAGGGAGGGGGTTATGGGAGGTGAGAGAGGGTTCTGGGAGGTGAGGGAGGGGGTTATGGGAGGTGAGAGAGGGTTCTGGGAGGTGAGGGAGGGTTCTGGGAGGTGAGGGAGAGGGCTTTGGGAGGTGAGGTAAGGTTCTGAGAGGTGAGGGAGGGCTCTGGGAGGTGAGGTAAGGTTCTGAGAGGTGAGAGAGGGCTCTGGGAGGTGAGGGAGGGGGTTATGGGAGGTGAGGGAGGGTTCTGGGAGGTGAGGGAGGGTTCTGAGAGGTGAGGGAGGGCTCTGGGAGGTGAGGTAAGGTTCTGAGAGGTGAGAGAGGGCTCTGGGAGGTGAGGGAGGGGGTTATGGGAGGTGAGGGAGGGTTCTGGGAGGTGAGGGAGGGGGTTATGGGAGGTGAGAGAGGGTTCTGGGAGGTGAGGGAGGGGGTTATGGGAGGTGAGGGAGGGTTCTGGGAGGTGAGGGAGGGCTCTGGCCTGCTGAGCTCATGCTCGTCTCTGCACTTCTCTGCTCCTGAGACGCCTGTCCTGGCTCTCTGAGTGGACTTTGATGGGTGTGATGACATGCTGCTCGTGTCTTTGGTTGATTGGCTGCCTTTTCTCACAGTGTGTTGTGTTACACTCCGCCTCATCATATCAAACCAGCACATCTCTCCTGTCCAATGATATGGCAATACTGAAAGATAGAAATAGTTTTGGCATTGCTTACATATATCAGCAGCAACGTAGGTATTTTCTGCTTTTAAGACATTTCAGTTCCCATTAATCTTTGTGAAATGCTTGTGATGTCTATTTGTCTATTGCTCAGATGCTCCAGTGAACATGTTCACAGTGTTAAATGGGTTTAAAACAGTAAATGTGTTCAATAAGCTTTTAGACTCTGCATACCAAATGAAGGCCTGTATTGCTGTGTAGCTCATCAATACAGCCCAACTGACCGAATCCATGAAATCAAAGCTTATCCTTCCCAGACATTAATTATCTTAGAAATGACCTCGGGTGCCTTCCTAAATGCAGACTGTGGCAAAATCGTTCTAAGTGACACTGTCCTCTAGAACACAGAGCTTTGCATTTTGTCAGAATTTGAAACTACCACTGTAAAAGTTGGATTTTATAATATATTATAATATATGTGACACAATGGTGAAATGAATCTGGTGTAATTCCTGATGGACTGGCGTAGTGGTTAATTTTCAGGGCTGGGGAGAAGTGCCAAACACTGCCAAATCTTCATTTCCACGGTGATGGGTCAGCACATTGGCGGCGCTGAGTCAATACATGCCCGCTGACTTAATTACGCACGGCTCCAGTCAATACCCAGCATCACGCAGAAGATGTCCAGCTGTCCCAGATGAAATGACCGTAGATTCCCCATGCAGATTGTTGACGCTGACTTGATTTAATTGTGAATTCATGTTAGTGCAGAATTACAGCAAAACAATCAAATGTTTAAATGTTCCGACAATGTTTAAATGTTCCGACAATGTTTAAATGTGCCTTAATTTGTGGAAGACATTTTAAAGTTTAAATGCATTTAAACACTAATTTGCCTTAGATACATATTCTGATTGTTATACCTATTATACTCACTACTGGTTTTAGAAAGAATTAGCAAAATAGTTTTGTGTCGATATTTTGTGGGTTAGCTAGGAATGTTGGTTTAAAACCTGTAGCTACCTGTAGCTGCTTCTGCTGAATGAGCTGCCCATAACTGCCTCTGCTGAACGCCCTGCCCATAACTGCCTCTGCTGAACGCCCTGCCCATAACTGCCTCTGCTGAATGCCCTGCCCGTAGCTGCCTCTGCTGAATGCCCTGCCCGTAGCTGCCTCTGCTGAACGCCCTGCCCGCAGCTGCCTCTGCTGAACGCCCTGCCCGTAGCTGCCTCTGCTGAACGCCCTGCCCATAACTGCCTCTGCTGAACGCCCTGCCCATAACTGCCTCTGCTGAATGCCCTGCCCGTAGCTGCCTCTGCTGAACGCCCTGCCCATAACTGCCTCTGCTGAATGCCCTGCCCGTAGCTGCCTCTGCTGAACGCCCTGCCCATAACTGCCTCTGCTGAATGCCCTGCCCATAACTGCCTCTGCTGAACGCCCTGCCCGTAGCTGCCTCTGTCGCACAAAGATGTTGTAGTAGTGAACAACTCGAGGAAGACGTAACTGAGCTGAATTATTCTCTGAACGTTTCTGGGATAAAAAAGACACGGTAAACCAGTGTTCCCTCTCTACCGACACGGCCAGACTGCTAGTTTACAGGAGCTTCCTATGGGATAGCTGGTAACTGAACTGAAAATCGAGCCAGGTTTATGGTAATTACTCTGAACACATTCAATGAATAATTCAGTGTGTGGCAGGGGCACCTCGAGCCAACAGCACAACCAGAAGCTTTATTCCAAACTACCAACAAATGAACAGCTGTGCTCACTACACAGCCATTATCCCACTGGCCAAGGATTTCCTACTCTGAATAAGAACCTATACTATATGTTTTGATTGCTAGTTAAAACCTCTTTAATTTCTTGTGCACATTGTGATCAAACCATGTGTGAAGAAATCCCATAGTACACTTCTGTACTTCAGAAAACATTCTAGTTTCATACGACAGATCTTCCTACAGCATCTCCATGGACTAGCTCATCAGAAATACATTTATTCTGTGTTTGTCCTCCTTCAGTTTAGGGCTGTATGCATATTTATGCTGGGTTTTTACATGCAGATCTATAGAGTAGCTGTGTAGTGTAGGCATCGCAAGCACCCACAGAATGTAGTAATTATGAGGGAGGGCTTGGTGCTACATGCTGCATTATAATTAGTGTTGGTAAGTAAACGAGTATCATCTGGGATCTTGTTTGGCAGAAACAGTTTTTGTGCCATGTACAGAATGCTGGTACTCTTAACTGTGGTACAAATCTTAATGACTCTATAGACGATGTGTAGCTGCCAATAGAAAACAGATGGAGCATTAAAGATCTTTACAGAGGGGGTTGTGATGTGATTTTAAAGAAAAAAAAGTATGTCCATAAATAGATTACATTAACTACATAATGGGCAATTAGAGTATGCTTCTTTTGTTTGCTTGTTTATTTATTTATTTAGATTTCAAACAGTGTTTTTTGTGTACTTGTGAGATTTTGTCAGGTAGGAGATGCTCACATCCTGTTAGGTTCTTATGACAGGTGATCTAGTTTTAATGAAGAGGGTTAGTGTTTGCGTTTTCCAGATAGCATAGTGGGGGGGGTGACCAACGGACCACCCTCTCACACACGGCACACGTCAGCATGTGACGGAAATGTTATAGCAATATCAAAACATAAGCATGTTTACTTGGTCTTTTAGTTCAGGTTTTGTGTATATGTAATATTTTTTTAATTTGTGCCCAAAATTAATTCACATGTGTTGATACAGCATCCAACAAATATGGATATTATCTGGTTCAAATATTACAGCTTCAGAAGAACATAAATAAATAAAAACACTCTGTGTGCTAAAATAATGTGACCAACAGTCTTCGCAGGGTTGAAATGATCGAATGAAAAATGAACGATGATGTTTGGGAGAAAAAAAAAGTGGCAGACAGATTTACACAGTGCGTCACAGTGCAATGTGTTGAACACTGGACATAAGCTAATTTAAATAAAGTTATATCATTCAAATGTGTGAATAATGCTCCACTATCATAACAGACTTAACTGTGATTTGACCCACAAAATGGATGGCGACGTCCTCTGGATCAGTGTGGTAACAGGAGTGTTTTGTCTCTACGATTCAGATCTCTGCCCTCCTCAGATTTGGGTAATGAAAATGCCCTTCAGAGTGCCAGGCTGATGGAGCTCTCGGAGCCTCTGACACGTGGACGTGACCCATGAATCAGCATGACGGCATAATCGACACGAAACGCACAACAAGCAAAACTTGTCCCGCCCCCCGCGGGCGACAAGCAGGCTGATTGATGGGCGCAGTGCGGCCGGTCTGGAACATCCCTCACCTGGTTGCTCAGCCTCAAACCTGATCTGGCTGACACATATTTAACCCAGAGATGAATGGGGCATTGGCCTGTGCCCATGTGTCACCGAGTGCCTTGTAGCCGTGGTGAAATAAATAAGGCAGGCGGCGGGCGCGTCTCGCCCGGCACGGCGGAGCAGAGCCACGGCTCTCGCTGGAGCTCGGAGGCCTTAAATCACCAGCAGAGAAATATGAGCTCAAGGTTATTGAGAGCTGGGTGAGTGATAGAGACTCGCCGCATGTCAGACTGCCCCAGAAATGAGACTTTACTTTACACGGTGTCATCCTCTGCCCCGAGGCCCTGTCAGGGCAAGAACGGACCCCGGATTTATTTCTCTACATTCAATAGTTATAGTTATTCAATATTTATTCATTGGCAACACTTTGGTTAAAGGAACATACATAAGAGCGATGACAGCCCAAAGCATTGCAGAACATCCTCGAAGACTTAAACATAGCACGTTTCAATCTCAGTCGAATCTGTGCAAATACGCTAGACAAACCTAAGATAAGACCTAAGAGAAGGACCAGGGAAGGGAGAGGGGGACAGAGGAGGACAGAGGGGATGTGAGAGGAAGACAAAGGGGTAGTAGGGGAGGATAGAGGGGCGGAGAGGAGAGAGGGAAGAGGGAAGTAATAGAGAAGAGGACAGAGGAACAGGGGAAGTGGGGAAGGAAACAGGAGATGTGGGGAAGGGAACAGGAGAAGTGGGGAAGGAAACAGGAGAAGTGTGGAAGGAAACAGGAGAAGTGGGGAAGGGAACAAGTGCAGAAGGAAACAGGAGAAGTGTGGAAGGAAACAAGTGGGGAAGGAAACAGGAGAAGTGTGGAAAGGGAACAGGAGAAGTGGGGAAGGAAACAGGGGAAGTGGGGAAGGAAACAAGTGCAGAAGGAAACAGGAGAAGTGTGGAAGGAAACAGGGGAAGTGGGGAAGGGAATAGGGGAAGTGGGGAAGGGAACAGGAGAAGTGTGGAAGGAAACAGGAGAAGTGGGGAAGGAAACAGGAGAAGTGGGGAAGGAAACAGGAGAAGTGGGGAAGGAAACAGGAGAAGTGGGGAAGGGAACAGGAGAAGTGTGGAAGGGAACAGGAGAAGTGTGGAAGGAAACAGGGGAAGTGGGGAAGGGAATAGGGGAAGTGGGGAAGGGAACAGGAGATGTGGGGAAGGGAACAGGGGAAGTGGGGAAGGAAACAAGTGCAGAAGGAAACAGGAGAAGTGTGGAAGGAAACAGGAGAAGTGTGGAAGGAAACAGGAGAAGTGTGGAAGGAAACAGAAGTGGGAAAGGGAACAGGGGAAGTGGGGAAGGGAACAGGGGAAGTGGGGAAGGGAACAGGGGAAGTAGGTAATTGCAGCGAGGAAGCAGTGGTATCTCCAAATTTAGGAGACACAGCTGTCAATCCCTCAAGCAGGTACTTTACCCAAACGGTTTGAGTTAAAAGCCCGTCTGTTGGAGGACAGTCCACACACACACTCACACTTATACACACAGGTCCAGTCATCAGTTTCACACGATCCTTGCTGTGATGAACACTACCAGTTTTATTCTTTGTGGTTCACATTTCCTAAAGCTCCCTTCTTCAGCCTCTGAACCCTGTGATATTTCTAAAGGCACTCTGATAGATTAAGAGTTCTCAACATACACTGGCTGGACTCCATGACATATGCTGTAACACATGGTAACACAGTCTTTTCCACCGCACAGCAATTTTAAAAATCATGCCATTGTTAAATTACATTTGTGTTATAAGTGGAGACTATATGGTAATACAGTTGTCAATTCAACAGCAGCTGCGCTATGTGTTGTGTAGGACTTGCCAGAAGCATGCTTACAGAAAGCCCAGGAGGCAGTCAAACACAGAACATCCCAAATCCTAATCTTATGGGGAGTTAGAATATCTAGCTCTGCAGGACGCTTTCAACAGCCCTGTTCTGTGTTCTGTTTTGTTTTATTATGCAATTACACTTCTTTATACAGGAAAAGCGACATGCTAAACCTGGATCAGTGACTTACGTTTAAAAATACGCTTTTTAAAATAAGAATGACTTTAGCAACAGGGTGTTATTTATGTGCAACTGCCCTGGTGGGGTGAGAAGGCAGAGCAGGTGTGTCATCTCCTGGCAGCAGTGGGCTACTGGGCCGTGTAAGCAGCTTTGGAGCACACAGAGCAGCTCCTGGCACTGCTGAGGGCTGACACACCTCTCCACCTTCACCCCACCCACCTTCATGTAGCTCTCCAACTGCAGTCTGTCTGTATCCATAAAAAAGGTTCTCATAGGCACAATGGAATAGGCCTCTGTCTCACATTCAGTCTCTCATTGGCCTGCTTATCCAGACTACACACACACACACACACACACACACACACACACACACACACACACACACACTGCCCCAAAAATCTGAGGATCAAAAATAAGTCTTGCCTAATTTAAGTTGGAAAATAGGATGGCTTTCCCTTGGCTTTAGTCATGACTGAAGGTGTTGCAGGTGTGTGTGTGTGTGTGTGTGTGTGTGTGTATTCCCTTCAGTGAGATTCTAAGGCATAAATGACACTGCCTCCGCTGGGAGGTCCAGACCATCATCTCTGTCCTTCAAGGATGTCCTCTGTGCCTCAAGGTCGTGCACTCAGTCTAACAGCAGAGTGCCAGAGGGTGAGCTGCCTCCAACCCCCTCTCGCTGGTCCATGGTTAATGCAACAATTAAATGTGCAACAATTAAAGATCTCAGCTAATTGCAATTAAGTCCAAGGCTGTAGGACGATCTGTGTGCAGTAAATCGTCCCTCAGACGAACCACACATTCTTCTCCTCAGTCATCTTATATGTAGATGTGAATATGTCCATGTGCTTCTTGGCCCGAACAATCGCTCTCTTGGTCTGTGATCAGAACTGGGCTCTCATTAGCTGTGCTCGATTCACCTGGAGCTGTGTTCACCCTCTGTCTGCTGCTGCAGTAATCAATCCCTCATGCCATGATCAATGGGGAGAAAGAGTGCAGGCGTTTAGTTAATTAAAAGCTTGAGGGAAACGGAGCTTCACATTCCACATTTTGGGCCTCTGTAATTAACAGCTGCACAGGGAGGAATGGCTCCTAGCTCCTGCACACACCCTGGCAGTGCGCGTGAATATTCATCAGGCATTGTTAAAGGCGAGCTCTGTGGATGTGTGCTGTCACTCCTCAGGGGGCCCCGCCCCCCCGCCGGCGACGCTGACTGTGAGTGAAGTGGAGATGGGCGGAGATGGGTGGAGAAGCCTTTTGAAATGACAGATCAGACAACATGAATGGAAAATATGTGCTATGAAAACGAAGCCTGTTTGTGTGCATAGATGCATGTGTAGCACGTGAATAATAAAGAAGAACCTTGTTTTGCACCAACCGCACAAGCCACTTCCTGACATCCTCTCCAAGGCCACGGACGCACAGATCCTTCTGTCCTCGCTCTTGTAAACCCTGTTTCTTGCTTTGTATTGGACAGCAGCTTTAGCAGAGAAAACAGAGCACTCCCAGAGCACTCCCGGAGCACTCCCAGAGCACTCCCTCCCTGCTCCTGTTCTTTTACGTGATGAGTCGAGAGATAGATAGAGAGAGACAGATAGCCAGAGAGACAGATAGAAAGAAAGAAAGATAGGGAGCGCGAGAGTGACATTCTGTTACCGGCGACACTGGACTGAACTTGAAGTCCCTGCAGAGAAGGAGAGAGAGATGATGGGGGAACATTAGCAGTGACAGGAAGCCCAGTCGGATTATTCAGACAGAAGGACGGTGGCAGCTGTTGGAAGCACATGCTTCACTGGGGCTGAAGAGAGAGACGTGAATATGCAGCATGGCGCTACGGTCCCAGCAATGTGCCGCAGAGCCGTGATCTAGCGCTGAGCAGGAACGAAAGAGTCCAGATGGCGCGCGATGTTCCTGGAGCAGTAAGTTGGGCTGGGAATCCTGACCTGTCCGTGCCACGTGTTTAGAACAAGCAGGGGCGGAGTCCACTGCAGTGGCAGCAGGTGGTGCTAGTGTGGTCAGCTCTCCACCCGCTCCACCTGACCAGGCCGTAACTGTGACATCCGGCGCTTGGCCACGCGGTTTTCTCCCATGATGCGGACCCCAGCGTGGGTGTACGGAGTAGACAGAGGTGTGGTCTATTATTAGGGTGTGTATAATAAGATGCAGAGAAGGCGTGGTTAGTGGGAAGGGGTGGGGCATCCATTAATTCTGCATACCTGGCCATTGTTTCCTCAGTGTTTATTTGTTCCCTGGTTTCCCACAGTAGCTCCCTGGGAGGCACAGACAAATCAATACATGCTCTCCTGTGTGAGGGAGCGCTAAGCCGACGTGTAAGATAAAGACATCCATCTCTAGCGTTCGTTTCTTGTGTTTCTCCCTGGGAGTGTTTGTGTGGTGGAGCATGTGTTGGGGGAGAACAGGCCACCTCCCAATCGGACGTCACCGCCGCCCTGGTGCTCGGCACATGCACGCTCCCGTTGTCATGACGTCTGTGGCAGCGTTTCTGTTCACATGGCCTGACTCCCACAGCCTGGCGCTCATAGAGCTGTCCTTGGCATCCGGGTTCAAGTTGTGCTCAAACAGCCGAACCGCACAAGGAAAGATGAGCTGCACAATGAACCAGTTCACTCTATCACTGTATATTCTCCCCATTATATACTAGCTGATTTATTCAACAAACCACCATTATACGTCCTACAGTAGGATACGTCCTGTGTCGCTGAAGGCTGTGAATGTATCTGACTGTCGCTGCCTTTTCCCGATGAAGCGCTCGGTGTTCATATGAGGCACGTCTGCGTGAGGACACCATCCGAGCTGCTATGGGTGACTGGCATGCTTCCATCATTACCATTAGCACCTCACACACAGCCCAGTCTGCACAAGCTGGCAGGCTAAAGGCTAAAGGAATGTGACAGGCTAGTTGCACCGAGCGTACGGAACATACGGCGTGTGGGTCTGAGGGATCTTCCACCCAGAGAGGAACAGCACCATTATATCTGACGCCGACGTTCTGTGCCTTTCCACTGGCAATGTACGGGTGGTGTTTACACACAGCAGCACACTTTGCTCAGGTAGGGCAATGTTTGACACCAACAGAACCTGTTCAAAACAGCCAGAGCCATCAGAACATATTCAAAACAGTCAGAGAGGAATTGCCTGTATATGTATAGATACATTTATCTATCGTATTTAATGCAACTGATTAAAAAGTGAATGAATCATGGTAGAATGATCAGCCATTTCATTATGTATGTGACAGAAATGAAATCTGGTTTTACATTATGACTCCATTTATAATGTTTATAAATGGTGCCTTGCAAAGCAACTATTGCTTGTGTAATTTCCTTGGCTAAAATTCTCACTTCATAATTTGTTTTTCTTTTCAAGATTAAAACAGATTAGGACCTTGTGGAAGATTGCTTTTCCTTAACATTGTTCTAGCATTGTCTCATAAAAACAGAGGCAGATACACACACACACACACACACACACATACACACACACACACACACACACACACACACACACACACACACACACACACACACACACACACACACACACACACACCTATGTCTACATTTGTTTGAGTAAACCCGGAGGCGTTAGTGTAGCTTGCGATCTGGGACTGTGAGAAGCATTCCAGCAGTCGCACCTTCATCTCAGCATGCTCTCTCTCTCTGAAGGTCTCCTCCCATCATACTCACTCATGTAGGGGTTCTCCTCTTTCCCTGAAGGTCTCCTCCCATCATACTCACTCATGTAGGGGTTCTCCTCTCTCCTTGAAGGTCTCCTCTCCATCTCATCACATTCAGAGTCTCCACTCTGATCGCTTGTGTTGTTTATTCACCTTTAACCTCAGGTTCACAATTAGTATATATATATATATATATATATATATATATATATATATATATATATATATATATATATATATATATATATATACACACACACACACACACACACTTGTGAAGTGTTTGTATATTGTATATACATGGCAATGGCACACCAGTGGCTGTTCCTCTGTGTGGCTGTTCCTCTGTGTGCTCTTTCTGTTCCTGCTGGCACACATTTGCATCCTGTTCCATTATGTCTCAGAACCAGCATGTACTGGTCAGCCACCACTGGGACGCAGAGATGGGATGCTCCCTGCAAATGAATGCAGGGAGCAGAGAGTACGGGACAGACGAGACTTTGAACACTTGTGTCAGAGGAGGGAACCCTACACAGTCACATGACAGGGCAAGGGGCATCTGACCTTTGAAACGGGCAAGCAGATGAACACCTTTGTGGGGTCCTTCTGCCCATTAAAGAAAGTAAGACATAGAACACTGGTGAATGCAAAAATATTCATGACATTTCCACATTTAGGTCATATTTCCTGCTTACTACCTTAACTACACACAGTCACATGGTCATTTCATTTATTACATATCTGCAGACTGGAGAGAAAGTAGTCAATCACAGATGTTAGACAATAAAAAATAGACAAGTTGGAAAGCCTCGTGGTCTCCTTATAGTAGAAACAACGCCTACGGATGTCAGAATCTTATTAGTTTCTGTGTGGTTCTCAGTTACCAGTGCTACAGTTCCACAGGGCCCTGTTTCATCCCATTTACTCTTCAAATAACCTTCTGATCAGCAGGTTCCGCCCGCTCTGTGGTATTATTTCAGAACCTGGCTGATAAATCCATTCATGACCTCGGCGCTGCACTAAAGCCTGTGGGGCTGGATCATGTGAGCCTGTGTGCTGGCACTAAACAGAGAGAGTTATGGTGATTGTGTTGCTGAGAAATGCAGCAGTTTTCATAGCTCGGCACCTCGGAGTGTCGCTTACGAGCTGTTGTCAGGGTGTTTGCCTGTGATGAATGGACACTGTCCACAAGACGGAGTCTTCCTGGGAGGTTGTTTTCTTGCAAATATATATTCAGTCTGGGCTGGGCTACATTTAATCATAACAAAACACACTGCATCGAACAGAGGTCTTTGGTGTAGTAAGGATTCATGGTTAATTAATCCCATGAGAGACAATTAATCAAGGACTAATTTTGCTTTAATGTTTTATATTGAATTAGATTGTGCATTGACTTAAGTGTAAATACAATCTCACAACATCTTCATTTCCACAGCCTGCTGGGCCCGAACACTGGATATAATGAATAGATTAATGTGCAACCCGTCTGGATACTCCACAGCAACTGAGAGGAGCACAGAGGTTCTCAGAGCAGATGGCAGAGTTCCAGCAGAGGAGCACATTATGGCTGAGATTACGGCTGAGATTATGGCTGAGATTATGGCTGAGAACGGGAGGATACAAAAGTACTTCTGGACATTTCTGTTCCATGGCAGAGAACCATTCGAAACTTCTTTATATTGGGATGTGTTCTCTTTAAATAACAACAAGAGCAATACTACTACTACTACTACTAATAATAATAATAATAATAAGACGAAGAAGAAGAATTCTGTCAGATTAACTCAGATTCTCTACTGTATTTTTTCTGGTATGCACTAAACTATTTAAGTGTTTCATTCATTTTAATTGAAAATCTTTTCAAATAACCACTGGACTCAGGGGAGCTGAATATAACTGCAAAGCTGGGAATGTTAATGCTAACGGTGTTTCTGATGTAAAACATATATGGATAGATGATCTCTTGCCTTTAGATGAATTATAAATGTTATTTCTGAGACTGTTGCCCTGGTGCCTGTACCACATACTATTTAGGAACTGCAGACTGGATCAGACGTTTGTGGGTTTGTCTTTTGTCTGGAGCTGTATCTCTCCTTCTAGAGAGAGTACGAATACGTCCTGCAATTTTTACTTTTTTTTTTGGGTTGTCTGCTGCACATACGCGTTAGATTGCAATCAGGGAGGAACGCTGTGCGCTCGGAAGAATATGCGATCTAGTGTTGCTTTGGATATCATTTTGGATCTGCCAGCCGGATTTTGGCCAGTTCAGAATGACATTAATCCTGCCACTGTGCTGATATTCACTGGCTAAAAATGGGGATGCACCTTTCTGCCTGGAAGCTGAGATAACAAACCTTGTTCTTAGAATAGGAACACGGAAAAAATAAAATGGATTTTAAAACCCCTAAATACACATTTAGGACCTACATATGCATATTAGATGAGATGATTATACAGGTGTGTTTTTTTAAGGAGTATGAATAGACAGGAATTCAACTGCAGCTAATGCACTAATCATATGCACTTCATTATAATGCACCGTTTTTAAAATAATAATAATTAAACATCTGCCTCGTTACAATTACTTGTACCAGAGGGAGACGGAGAGGGTTGCCCTGCAGCTAAAGATGAGAGGCTCTGTTCCATCCGCACTACATAATCTATGCCGAATAATCAAGATAATTATCTCTGCCATGGTGGTTTTCCACTGGAATTACCATAAAAACCGGGAGCTAATGTGTGCTGTAATGATGGGGGAGAATGTGCCCACTCACTCCATCAGCAATGGGTAGGAGGAGAAGGGAACTGGGTTAGGTGGGCCGGGTTTGCTTTCAATAGGAAGTAAATGTGTAGGTGACTGACTGAAGGATAGTGGTCTGGCATTTGGGCACAAGTAGTAAGTCTGATTCCACTTTGGTTTACCCCATAACTAAGATGATCTTGGCTACTATAAAAGGACATTAGGATGAGTGGTATAATAAGGGTCAGCGCTCAGTCTTCTGCAGTGGCTGGTCTTTTGAACATTGACATTTAAAGGCATGTGGCTAGCTATTAAAGCAAAAATCACTTCCATGACATTGACTCAAGATCATTTGTCAGTGATTGGATATTGTGTTCAATATTAATTGCCTGTTAATGTGATTAAATTTGGTATTTCAAGAATTTCTGTGTGGTGGGCATAGAAGGGTAGCATGAAAGATGTGAATTCTTACTTTTTGATGGTCTCACACTGGCTATGCTAATCTGGGGTGGGTGAGTGAATGATCTATTTCATTCTGCCCTTTCAGAGAGAGGAGAGTTTCTGCTAACAGAGTAAGGACCCCCATTTGAGGAGCACTGGCGATTGTAGGAGAGTTAAGAGAATGCTGATCTCCAGAGGAAGCAACATTCTTCCCTTCTCACACTATGAGGTATCAGCTCCCTTCACGTTTATGGACCAGGCAATCCTACAGCTATAAAGTGCAGTAAATTTCAGGGCAAAGTTACTGTATAATCCATAGTGATATTAGTGAGGTTTGGTCAGATAGTAAATCCCAAGGCTGGTCACAGGGCTCTGTGATACATTAGTGGTGGTTCTGCTGCTGACAAATAAACTCGTAGTGTCGCTCTCCTGCTAGCCAATGAGCTGTGAGGGTGAACGGGGCTCCAGTCCAGACTTCGCTTCACAGGACCGGACTGTTCTCCTGCTGTAAATGCACGATTCCTTCCCGACATACTGACAGTGTTGAAGAAAATAGGCTTTGGTTAAAAGTTATATACACACTGTGTCTTCTGGACTGTCTGTCTCTCTGTCTCTCTTTCTGTCTCTGTTTCACCACCCTTTCTCTCTCATCTTGAAGCATTTTTTAATCTTCACTTTGTGATGAATGGCTTCCTCCTCTGCTGGCCTTTACCTGTGCCAGTGCCATTAATAAAGACAGGGCACAAAACTGTGTGTGTGTGTGTGTGTGTGTGTGTGTGTGTGTGTGTGTGTGTGTGTGTGTGTGTGTGTGTGAGCGTGTGTGTGTGTGTGTGTGTTTACGTGTGTGTGTGTGTGCATGTGTGCTTATGTGTGTGTGTGTGTGTGTGTGAGCATGTGTGTGTGTGTGTGTTTATGTGTGTGCAAGTGTGCTTATGTGCGTGTGTGAGTGTACGTGTGTGTGAGTGTGTGTATGCTGAAGAACAGAACTATGGGCAGAGTGCTGCGTCTGTGCTGTTCCTCCCATCTGTCTTGCACATGCACTGGTGGAATAAAGCTAGCCCCCTGTCCATCATTTTTACACACTGTTAATCACATATAAATGAACAGCAGACTCATTAGGTGCCAGTGTCTGGAGCACATGCTTACAGCACATAATCACACCTCCTGATAATCACACAGGCACAGAGTCTTTTCTCATTAGTGTGGCCGTTGGAAAACACTCCCTACTCCTTTGATGTTCTATGAGATGTTCACTATTGTGTCTGGAACAAAGGAGCACTCCCTCTGAGACCAGGAATGGTAACTTTTCCTCTGTTCTACTGTTTTTTTCTTGTGTGTGTGTGTGTGTGTGTGGGTGGGTGTGTGTGTGTGTGTTTAACTGTTTGTTGGGAAAGATCCTTTGTATCCGTGCCAGCACCAATAGCAACAGCAGAAAGACACAAATAAAATGTGGCAGTGTAAACCTAAGAAGCCTGAGAGGGAGATTCAGAGTTGGCCGAGGGAGTGAAGCTAATTCCTGTTATTCATATTAACCACTAGCTAGACGACCAGGACTGCTGAAGTGGACATGCGGGACACAATTGAACATGCGTGACCTCTGGACTGTGATAATGAATATGGCTTAATTGTGGTTTAAAAATGCTGACATAGCTTTGTTCATTTGTTCTTGTCTACATCGCTACTGTTTGAACATGAAAAGGTCCGGTTGTCATTGTAGAGTGATAAGACTCCCAATGCTAAACCCAACACGACAGCCGGCTCACAGTGGACCAGGGTGCTTCTCCTCACCATGGTGTGGCTGCAGAGAGAAGATAAGGCAAACGTGCAGGGGTCTCCGGCCCCCCGTTATTCTACTGGAGAAAGAACATGAAAGAGAGAAACAGGAACACCCAAACCTAGCATGTGATGTCTAGGAGGCTAATGCCATACATGAGATTACTTCCCCCTCCTCCTTCCTCTACACCCATTAAAATAACCTCTCATCCTATTAGAATAGACCTTCTTTGCCCTTGGGAGAATGGATGACAGAAATGAAACAGAAAGAAATTAAAAATTGTCTTAAAAACTAATTGCTGGAAATAGTAGGGTAGGAAACAGTGATTGTTACTGATGCACTGTCAGCCCTTTTAGAAAAGAACAACTACTCCAGTTAGTTTGCTCACAGGCATCTTGTGCAGCCCTGGTTTATGGCCATGTCACAGTTAATGTCCGACCCCCGTGCCACAAGCAGCCTTCCGGCTCCAGCTGCGTTTGAGCTCATTTTGCCCCGTGTTCTTCTCTCGACTGGCACGGCTGAGGGGGCACACGCTGGCATAAGCACGGGCTGCCGTCCAAGTCTGGCCAGCTAATGCTGGTACTGTTTGTCTCTTAAGCCAGAGTGTACATTCCTAATTAACATGCAGTGCTTCAGTAACTTACAATCCATAAAGCACGGATGAACAAACTCTGATAGCTTTCAAAGCTTAACTGAACAGATCAAACAGCACTAAAATCCGATGAGAGGCTTTCTGAAACCCCCCCCCCCATTCTCCGCCCCCCCAGTTTCTGTCTCCCCAGTCTTCGCCTCTCCAGTCACTCACTCTGCCTGCTAAGAAAGACTCGATGCATCTAAATGACGTCTGACCGCCTATTCCCCTGACCCCCGTAAGAGATTTGGTTCCCTACTAACAGACTTATTGGAGATTTTCTCCAATCCTGGAAGGCTTGCTCAAGGTCGCACAGGCATGGTGGTGGCATGTGTGCTGCTCTTCTGTGACCTAGTTAATCACCCCACCCAGCGTGCGAAGCAGCAGCCTCCCGCTCAGAAACATGGTCAAGGCCTGCTGGGGACCCGAGCCCGCTAATCCCAAACACCTGCCCACCTCTCCACACGAGCACCAAAAAGAAGCAGAAAAATATGCAAGGAAATTACCTTTGAATAATGATTTCATCCAATGGCTGCATTCTCAGGCAAGAGTAGTGGACTGTTGTTTTAATTCAGGTCATCAAAAGATCACATGTTGTCATTAGAGTGAATTTTACCATGACTAGTTCTCAGTATGACACGTCGACAGGGCTAAAAGCGAAGTATACGTTGACAGCCCAAGCCGTGCCTTAAGCCTGGGCTGCTGTTGCTACTGGGTCCTGTGTTTCTCTATTATCTGCTGCTGCGGTGTACGAGGCAGTAAGTATTTACGTGCACTGCAGAATGCAGCAGAGCTATTGACTGCGCAGAAGAGCAGTGATGTGGGACTCCTCTCGCAGTCCTGATTACAGCTGCTTTGTGACACCTCAGAGAGTGATGTGCCGGACACTTAAAACCACCATAAATATTCAAGACAATTTTACAGTGTGTGCTGAAGTGCAGGTGTAAAAATCACATCTTAATGGCTCCTCACTTGTGCCGGAATTGATTCTCCAGGATGAGGTCTATTTTGCTGCCTTGGCTTTATCCGGAAACACTCGGATTCTCGCGCCGGCCCGGTTCCTCCTGCTCTGCGGGTGCCTCTCCCCCTCGTTCTCCTGCCCTCCTCTGTTTATGTACCATGCGTGTCTGTCAGAGCCACCTCCCAGCTCTCTTGTGTCACTGCGCCTGGCCAACACTCTCCTTCCTCCCCTGACATGCTGTTGTGATCGCAGCCTCCTACTGTTTTATTGACTATCTCACTAATTGCAGCGTGCATAAACAAAGCTCTGGAAGTTGGCGGGGAAGGAATCTCGGCTGATTGGACCGAGGGACTCTCTTCTCCTGTAGTGATCTGATGGAGTGCTTCAGCACTGGAGCCGCTGGGCGGGCCCTGCTTCCTCCCTCTGGCAGGTCCACAGTGGTGCTGATCGTAGATCACCGCTCCTGGCCATCAATAATGCTCATCCTTCTAGCATATTAACACCCTCTTCTCTGCCGGGAGTGTGATGATTGGGTTCCTTTTCTTACAGTTCTGACCAGTCACTGATTTAAGATGATGGTAGATGTGGATACACTGGTAATTAGGCTTCCGACTTCTCGTTCTGTTATTGCCTGTTTTATCACCTTTTAAATCTCAGTTGAGGCACAGCGTAATCATAGAACTCTGTCACGAGTCCAATAGGAGAAACACAGGAGCACTGAGCTACGTAGACTTAAAGCTGTGGTGTGAAGTTTAACAAATGATGTACCTGTGTTTGTATTAGTCAGGAAAACTGCCCATGGCACAGTGACGCTGTTTATATTTACCTCCAGGTGCGGAGACATGTGAGCCTTTTCTTCACAATGAGGACCTGTACCTGTATGTACCTGTATCACCTCCCAGTGTATGAGTGCCGGTATATGTACAAGTCTCACCTCCATAAAGAACGGGAACATGGGGAATAGCAAGAAACAACAACATTGTCAGCTGGCACACAAACCCAAAAGCCAACAACAAGCCTTACATTCAAATGAAGTTCATTTGCAAGAGCATCAACATGAGCACATGACTTCAAAGTGACCCAAGAACCAAAACAACAACAACAACAACAAAGCTGAAAAGAAAACCAAGACTCTAACAAACCTGAAAACAAAGAAAAATCTATCCAAAAACATACCCTACCTACACTGACCCCTACAACACAGGCCCACGGGACAGACCAATCAGAGAGGGGGCCACCACCCATCCTCTGCTCAACAAGCTGGAGTGTTTCCTAACAGGCACGGTGGAAGACTGACCTTTAGAGAACGGGGCTCTACAAAACGAGAGGGGCCTCGTTGGTGGGCAGAAACGCTTCATCTCTCTTCTCCCACGTGCATCAGCCCGCAGCCTGAAGTGGAGCAGTTCTAAATGTTACACCCACAGATGGTGCCAATCAGCTAGGTGGGAGAGATGGATACAACAACACATTCCCAGCAAAACACACACGCACACACACTCACACACACACACGCACAAACAAAGTCAAAACATAATAGGAAAAATCAATTCAAAACCATAATGATTAGTAATGCAGCTGGTGTTTCTGCATATGTGAAGGAGTATTATGCCTGTGAAATATGAGAAGCGTCCAGTGAAGACCTATAAGCATCTATCAAACTATGCAAATGATGGATACTGCTCGGCAGTTAGCATAGCTATTACAACAGAATGTATTTTTGTAAAGTGAATGGTTTACATTTCTTGCAAAATAAGAATATCATTAATAACGTCAGGCACATTAAATTATAGAAACGTCAAGATGACAGAAACATCATGATTACATGAAAACAATGAACAAACAATGAATTAACTATTTTACCAACAGTTAAGGCTCACTAAAACATCTAATATAACTGCAGGTTGTAAATTATGAATTTGATAAAAATTTTATGGACACTGAAGATATAATACTATCATTACTATGACTAAAGACAAATGTGTCTTTATATTTTGTAGTCAAATATAAATCTGTCTTTACCACATATGTTTGGAACAGACTGAATTAAATTTGTCTGCACCACATTTGTCTGTTTTACCAAATTCAAGTGGCCCACAGCCATGTGGTGTCCAGGGTAATGAAGTGTTTACTTTTTTGTTAAATCTGCACCCTCCGTCTCCTTCAACGAATTCTGCTGTCATCCCTAAGGGGACAGAGGTTAAACGGGGTCAGCACCCCCTCCACACCTGAGAGGCATGGGGTGGTGATGTTTAGGGGAGAGCCAGGCGGGGGCCCGGGAGAGAGGCAGTGGAGGAATAATGGGGTGGGTTGACCCCTGTACACAGAGGGTCAGCCTGCCATCTGTGCACATGCATGGAGACATGACCTGTCCCCACTGTCTGACCAGAGAGGGTCATTCTGAGGACCACTGAAGGAGATGGACCTTCTCATATGATACATTTTGGTCATAGTCACTGTAGTTCTCCTACAAATATGCTTGTACGATTCATGCCATCAGTCATTTTGAACAAAAAAACAACAAGAAAAGCAATGATGTGTCTTATAGGGAGTTGTTCTGCCATTTATGTAAGTGTGCTTTCAGCTCTCGGTGTGGAAATGTCACCACTGAAAGGCTGAGCTTTCAGGAGAACAGCGGTAATTCTCCTCTCCACCGCTGAAGTCTGATCGTTTATCAGTTGTCTTGCTGAGAACATTTCCCTATGAAAATGGTCATGCTAATGCACTGCTCTTCAGAGATAAAAAGACAGGGTGAATGTGATGCCATTTGGAGGAATTCACATGGTTTCTGTCAGTTCTGAACTACATTACTTGTGCAGTTTTCACAGGGCAAAGACAAGCTACTAAACAATCAGTATTTTACACATGATTGTCTCCTCCTCTATCCAAAGTGAACAGTGACGTAGTGTCACTCCCTTGTTGACACACAGCCAGGCCAACTCCTACACATCCACCAATTAAACGGCCTGGGGTGGGTTTCCCGAAACGTTCGTAGCGCTAAGTACTTCGTAACCTCGTATGAAACGTACGAGGTTAAGAAGTACTTAGCGCTACGAACATTTCGGGGAAACCCACCCCTGCTCACTTCCTACATCCCAGTTCCCTGTGTATTTGTTTGATCTCTATCACCACCCATATCTTTTAGACCATATATTCCCACAGGTCGCCAACTCCTTTGCTTAGCGTTAGCCCGTGTGCAGACAGCCTCCTGGTGGGTTTTCTCTTTGTTTTAACCCTAAGTCGTCTTGTTTTTGTTTCTTTGCCCTACACTGCACGTCACTCCCAGACCTGCTCAGCCCAGGTTGATGTCACAGACACAGATACATTAAAACATTCCTAGCAAGACCCACCACTAATGTCCTATTGGTTTAATGCTACGGTAAAATTTTATAACAAATGTCAGTAATGAGTTGTGTGATTCCTGTCAGTACAGGGTTACTGACCCAGTATACTTCATGTCTGCAATGACCAACGCTTTTCCAGGCACTCTCTGATTCTTGTGGCTCACGCTCTTCTTAAGACTGTCTGGCTTCCTGCAGGTCAGTCTGTACTAATATTTTAGGGAGGTGTCGCTCTGTCAGCTGGGTGACAGGCTGGAATAATTTAGCTGTTAGATGAGGGAGGCCCGTCACTCATGGGGCCAGAGAGAGCGGAGCTGACCTCTAACCCTGCACACTTGTGTCTCATTATCACCTACTGCTTACCTCCACACTTCCCAATGTCATGGTCTGTCCTGTCATTGTCTGGACACACACACATTCATTTATGCATGCACACGCATGTGTGGGACACACACACACACACACACACACACACACACACACACACACACACACACACACACACACACACAAACTTTTGTATTAGTATGAGAATCACATTGTGCAGAAAAGATCTAGACTTGATTAGCAGGACAGGGCGTCTCCTCGTATGTTTGTTATATATCTGACTTCAAAGGTTACACTTTTTAAATTTCCTGGACACTGATATTAGCAGGGTGGGATCTGCCTTCTGGATGCTGAAAGCGAGTGTGTAATCTGCGATCTTCACTGGTTGACAGAGGACATGGTAAACATGATGTTTAGCAGGAAGGCTAATGAAGAGAGACCTGGAGCACTGGGAGAGTAACAGACCGTCTGTAACCGCAGCTCCTCTGTGCTGCTGGGCGTGTAACAGCTCGTGTTCTGCTGTAGTGATTTTTGTAGACCAGAAATGCTTCGTGACCTACATTAAGACAGATGAGTAAGGAAGGGAATCGCTATACACTAATCATCTAAGTGTTTGGACTGCTAGTTTAATCCAAGGCAACATGGGGCCAGTTAAACTGGTCTGTGAATAAAGAGACCAACAGCCCTCCTGGCCTCATTGTGGGTGTGACAGAACGACGCTTCTTGCATCTTTTTGTAGAACAAATCAAGATTCAGGTTCAACACGCAGCACTCACAATATGCCATTTGAAGAATTCAGACTGCAAAAAGGCAAAAGCTAAACTGCTGGATATTGCGAGTGAGCCTGTGAGCTTCCTGACAGTCCACTGTAATCCTACAGGATGATTAATGCTGTCACACCTGACTAATGATGTCTAGAGTGTAGTGACCCTTCCTGTGGAGTAAATGAGGGCCACCAGCTCCACCTGTGTCCACTCAGTTGTGCTCTCACTCTGATGCTGGGAATTTGTCTAATGGCTCTACTTGTCAGCAAAGTGACCCTGGGACTTGTTTTAATCCATGGTGGAATAACCTATTAATCTACTTGGACAATTGCCATATGTTGACCTGCTCCGCCTTTAACATAAATCATTTCAATGAAACTGTGGATTATGCTGAAAGATAAAATCACATTCAATATACAAAAACAATATTTTAAAATTCTGTTAATAATAATAATAATAATAATAATAATAATAATAATAATAATAATAATAATAATAATAATAATAATTTTATTTATAACAAGTTTTTTTGTACCCATAACACTATGGAATACCAAAACCAATCCCAAAAACATGTTTATACAGTATATACAGTGAGTGTGTGTGAAGGTCGCTGTAACGTGAGGGAACCTACAGAAACTGAAGAACAAAAGACTTAATTAAATCACAGAGGCTCTGTGGTGCTGTGAACTGTTTCTAATGTGAGAAGAAGAATTACACTCACAAGCAGAATTTCATTAACAGAGGACTTCTATGTTGACGAGGAGAGATGTGACTATTTTTTAGCTCATGCAATACACATGATTTTAATTAACGGATTTTGTAAAGGCTTTGGAGCTAGTCCATTAGACCTGTAATGCCTGTAACATGCTTTTCTCTGAAATAAACCAGAGGGCCAATGACGCACCCTCACAGCAGACTGGGTACTGTAGCATCTGGGTCTCCATCTCCAAAACATGGGCTTATATATATATAATGTACTGTATGGTGCTGTATATGTATGAGGGCTAGCTCTATGAGACAGCTGAATCAGACTCTAATGGTGCTGTATGTGTATGAGGGTTAGCTGTCATGTTTGGTTTGAACCTCTCTAGCTTTGTTTACTTTTCTAATCTTATACTGTATCATTGTGCCCATATATGTTGGCCCTTTCAGCATCATAACAGTCCTGTCCCAGGTTGACTGGGCATTGACGACCTCATGTGTCGGCTGTTCTCATAAACACCATGATGCTCACGATCCTAATGCTGTCCACACCAAGTCACTTCACACACGGACCTAAAGCTCAGTCGCTGGACGGCCCGCATGCTCCTGGCACACGCTCAGAGCAGACGCCTGCTGGCTGATGCTGGGACTACACCCCTCTCCTGCACCGCCCGCTGCCCCCCTGCTGATGGAGGAGAGCGGTAGTCTGGCACTCCCTCCATCATGTCTAATGGAACACATTTGTGTGCTGATGGCACTGGCCAATTTGCTTTGTCTGCTTCAGGTTTGTTTTGTCTGAATGTGGAGATTTTTATCACAATGAAGGTCGAACTGTTTAATTTCTGGGCTACGCATGAAAGACTGCAGTATATCAGCATTGTTCTTTTTATTCTAATGATAATGAAGTTCATGTGGAAGATGATGATAATCTATTTTACCATTTCACAGATGTGATGGAGCACCTCACATTTCTCTGAAAGTCATACAAAAACAAAAGAAAAAATTATGATTATCAACATTTGAGATCACTGAACAGTCACATATGTCCTATGCCATGAAGGAAGCTCTTTTAATGAGCATTGGAATGTAATGCTACAAAGAAAACCGTTCGCTGAGGTCCTTGACTAGTACAAATTCACAACAGTGAATAAAAATACTCTACTGTAGCCTACTCTACAATACTCTACTCTCTACAGTGTCAGTCTCGATGGTTAGCAGGACGTTTTATCAGGCCTCTGGATGAGATACCTTCTCTGCAGTCCATCTCTAGAGTAGTTTAGCAGACTGAGCCATGGGGAGTTTTATCTTTGTGCTTAAACGCATCTTCAAGGTGGAAGCAATAGACTGCTGGGGAAAAAGGGTTTTTGGGGCTAATCTCGCATTAGTTTCCCTTCTAAGAATTTCACTGGGAGCACCTAAATCCTAATAAAATCTGTAGTGAAGCATGCTGTATGAATAAAGTCTGCCATATGAATAAAGAGTAACTCTGTTGGCAGCTGCATAGAGCGAACAGTGTAGTTGCTAATAGCACACAGCCAAGGAGAGCTCAGTGCAGTGAGGAGCAGATGCTTGTGGATAAGACAAGCATTGATTTTCATTCAGGTTCAGATCAGCTGCTTAATGCACCATTACACCTTTTCCACGTTTCTTCCACATTATGTATTTTTCTACTTCCTCCCAGCCAAGACATGCAGTTCACACACTAGTAGGAGTAGGAGATAGAAGGTCAACACGTTCCTTCCCAGTGCACACACATCACATCTCAAACTGCACTCATGTGGGATAGTTCCAAGAACCAAGACACTCCAGCTAAACATACAAACATACAGCAGAGGGATACAGAGAGAGAGAGAGAGAGAGAGAGAGAGAGAGAGAGAGAGAGAGAGAGAGAGAGAGAGAGAGAGAGAGAGGGGAACATCTTTACATAGTCCTGAGAGAGAGAGAGAGAGAGAGAGAGAGAGAGAGGGCAGGAATATTTTTACTCAGTCCTGAGAGAGAGAAAGAGGGAGGAGCATCTTATCTTTACACAGTCCTGGTCACAGGTGGCACATGGCTGATAACTCCCATCAACTTCTATAACCTGAATCAGCTTTTTTGCAAAGCCAAGCTGTATGGTGTTGTATTAACATAAAACCTGTACATGTACATTTCTCTTGTGTAACATTGTTGAACTGTTTGGATTAATAATTTCTAATGCATCCAGCCTCTATTGATGATGAAATAAAACTCTTGAATAGTTTATAATACCCATAAAGAGTTTACATGTACATGGATTAATGGATTTTAAAGGCCAGTTTCAATAAAACATAATCCTATTTCACTAACGTTTATGACATATAATGTATAAATCACATGCATCATTAAACACACAATATTACAAGGAGAAACCATAAGTAATGTGACTTTGAGTATTCCATTTTGTAAAATAGTTCTACTGAATTTTCTTTCTAAAGAATCCTAAAAAGAATCTTTTGTTTCAGTAGTTCTTTATGACACGCTAAGTAGTCACTTTAGTTAGTGCTCACAAGCTCATCTAATGTGAAGAGTGCATTTGGCTGGAGAGTTTGGGGTATGAGATGTCTCGCCTCTCCTGTGACAGTGAAACATGTAAATACCCCAGCAACTCCAGCACAACTACAACTAGTTTTACACCTACCATCTTCATAACATTTTTCACCTACCAGCTTAACAACAGCTTAATAACAACCGCTTTAACAACAGTTTAATACCTACCATCTTAACAACAGTCTAAGACCTACCATCGATATATTAACAACTTCCTGCTTAACACCTACCATCTTAAAAACAGTTTATCCTTCCCACTATGTCCCTCACAAAGGAACGCTCCCACATTAAACCTCAAAAAGAGATTGCACTCAGAGTAGTGTAACATGGTTTATGTTTGGTTTTATAGTTGAAGAAAATGTGAAAAATCTGTGCAGGAACTATTCACTGAAGGTGTGTATGAAAGATACAGTACATTTGTGGCTCAGCCTGTACCACTAGAACCTTGCATATGACAAAACATCTTCAGTTATCAAGAGAGAGCCTTGCATTTGTGTTGATTGTACAATTTTGTAGTTTTTCCATCATAACCTCAAAATGTAAGCTTTCCTGTAACCATGACATCATTCATTGAATGTAATTATTTTTATGTGTCTTGAATGGCAAAATGACCATTGGTACCTTTACCTCACATCTTTAGAAAGCCACTTCAGTAGGTTTGGCTTTGTGTAGATGCGAGATACATACTTGTTATACTTGTAATTCATTGCAAGGCAAGGGATGTAAGATAGAATAAGAGAGAGAGAGAGAGAGAGAGAGAGAGAGAGAGAGAGAGAGAGAGAGAGAGAGCAGTGTGTCACCACTTTTCATTGCAGTCTTGAAGTTTTTTTGTGAGTGTGTTAAGGCTCTTAATGCAGAGGTACTGGAGACTGAGGCCCTGTGTGTGTGTGTGTGTGTGTGTTAACATTTAGTGTAGGTGTGTGTAAGCCAGAAGGCTTGTCATATGGTGAACTACAAGTTCAAGCCTTATAAACCTGATATTACAGTAAATTCTGGGCCTCAGTAAACAGCCTCCCATGAAGTCGAGTGCTGCATAAGCAATTCTTCAAATAATGTGTGTGTGAGATATAAAGCTTTAATGTCTGTGCGTGTCTGTGTGTGTGTGTGTGTGTGTGTGTGTGTGTGTGTGTGTGAGAGAGAGAGAGAGAGAGAGAGAGAGAGAGAGAGAGAGAGAGTTTTGCGTTATCTTACAGGATGTATATTGGCTATGGCCCAGACTTATGTGCCAGATGTGCATGTTTCTCCTGGCGTGAGGGAGGCCTATCATTAAAGTCAGCTCCCTTCATAACAACCGAACAACCGCAATGTGTTTTTTATCCTGACTGGATGGTATTTTGGTGTGCTGAGTGGGCTGGTTATTGTTTTGTGAGGTGAGAGAGCTTGTTGTTTTTTGGTGGGTTGAGTTGGCTAGTTGTTTTTTTTTTTTGGTGGGTTGAGTTGGCTGGCAGTTATTTGACAGATTGAGTGGGTTGGATGTTATTTGGTGGTTTATGTGGGCTGGTTGTTATTTGGTAGTTCGAGTTGGCTGGTTGTTGTTTTGTGGGTTGAGTAGGCTAGTTGTTGTTTGGTTGGCTGGGTGGGTTGGTTGTTATTTGATAGTTTGAATGGGCTGGTTGTTGCTTGGTAAATTGAGTGGGTTAGTTTTTGCTTGGTAGATTGAATGGGCTGGTTGTTGTTTTTTGGGGTTCCTGAATACCTGCTCTGTTGTGCCACCTCAGTCATTGCCTTCTAGTTTTAGATTCATTCCCCTGAAGAGAAATTGTAGCGAGAGGGCAGGTCGTTTCATAGACTCTGCCTCGGGTCGTTTGCTATGAACTTTGACATACTGACATCCCTTTACATTTGTTACGCATACTTTTACTGCCAAAAGCACAGGTATAAAAACGGAAAATCAAACTGTTTTGATTTTTCTGTTTGGAAGAATGTTTCAGGCTACATGTGAACTTTCAAAATTGTCAGTGATCTGCAGTGAGCCAGCTAGGATCAGTAAGCCTCCCTCCTCACATACACTTCTTTGTCAGAAGAGCAGCCGTGAGCAGCGATCATGGTGCCAAGTCACATACGCTTGTGAAACCACATGGAGCCTTGTGCATGTTTTCATGTTTTTAGCTAAACAAACCCAAACGGTGTCAGAGCGTGTCAGTGAGACACCCTTAAGAGCTGAAACACTGACAAAGCCACGAGAGAAATGGAGTGAAAGGCGCAAACCAGCAAGTTCATATAAACCCTCCGAAAACCGAACCATAATTACTGCTGCACTATGGAATGTTAAAGGTCAGGAACATTTCAGAGCAGGAAAGTGGGCTACTGGAAACAGCATTACTCATCACCCAGGACTTCTTCCCTGCTTTGAATGCTGGTGTTGAGAGTCTGGAGAGGTTGCAGCTATCCAAACATCGTTGGCACCTCCTCTAACCAGGTCCAGTATCTGCTGCATCACTTTCCTTTGATCAAATAAAGAAGTAGAACTTGTGGTGATTACATTCTCCGTATTTTTTCTCCTTTACTTCAATCTCATCCTATGCTATTTCACATAGCTATAACTGGGATGAATTATAGCTCTTGTGTAAATATTTGCATGATGACAGACTGTCAAGTGGGACTTCTGCGTCCTGAAGCATCTGTTTTTTTTGTCTCTCTGAATAGAACAGAATAATGTGTAAAACAAATGGAATCTAACCTACTTTTATTTTAAGGGAGGTCTAATCTACTTGTGTTAAGGCATGTCTAAAATACTTAAGAGATGTTTTAACATAAGAAGTGCATTAGTTAAGATGTCCTATCTCATTCACTTATACTTGATTATAGACTGTTAAAATGTATTTTCTGTGAAAACAACAACAACAACAACATTAATAATACACTCTACTTTGTGCTTAGGGTCTTTGGCAGTAAATACCTAACAGACTGATGTACAATAAATAGCAACTCTGCCAACCTCAAAATGCTCCAGAATGTTTTTTCTTTTCTTTAATCTTCAGTTTGTCGATCTTCCCAAGAGAACAAGTATTTGTCTTTGTCTCCTTAATAACATTCTCTCTCTCTCTCTCTCTCTCTCTCTCTCTGTATGTGTGTGTGTGTGTGTTCCATCTCTTGCTCTCTTTTTCATTTTCACCCTGTCTGAGAGCGACGGCCAGAGGCGATGTGCCGCCCGGGAGACTTCAGTGGAGTGGAGCAGACAATTATCTGCAGCATGATGACAGGCGCCTGTGGTCACACCTTTCCCCATTTTTTCTAAAAGACGGCACATTAAGTGTCAGAGCTGGGTAGGTGCAAATGAGAGCTTCCCCTCCAAAATATTACCTAAGACCTACCACATTATCTAAGAGCCTCACCACTGCACATGCATCAAGCAGTCAGCAGCTCAACTACAGTACAACTGAGTAGACTGTATTGTTGGTCACTGCTGATCAGTGCCATGTTAGCAGGACATAAGCGCAACAAACATTATTCTAGAGCTATTTATGCATTGTGGCTTTGATTCATTTGAATATTTGAATATTGGAAGGTACAGATTCATATCCCTTTATCAGAAAATGCATTCAGTGGCGTCCTCTCCATGAAGAGGCAGGGGTCAACAGACCCACCAGGGCACTCTCACATGTGTTCAGTTCACTGAGGGAAGAGGGGCATTTATGATGTAATTAACAGTGGCATTAACAGTGAATACAATGAATACAGTGGTACAGTGGTATTCATAGTGATATTCATAGTGGCATTGATAGTGGTATTCATAGTGATATTCATAGTGGTATTATTAGTGGCATTAATAGTGGTATTCATAGTAGCATCAATAGTGGTATTCACAGTGGTATTCACAGTGGCATTAATAGTGGTATTCATAGTGGCATTAATAGTTGCATTAATAGTGATATTCATAATGGCATTAATAGTGGTATTAATGGTGGTATTCACAGTGGTATTCATATTGGCATTAATAGTGATGTTCATAGTGGCATTAATAGTGGTATTCATAGTGGCACTAATATTGGTATTCACAGTGGTATTCACAGTGGTATTCATAGTGGTATTAATAGTGGCATTAATAGTGGTAATCATGGTTGCTGGAAGTTACATCCTCTGGACCAAGGCCACTGCACCTGAAACCTGTCACATGACCATCTCCGCCGTGATGTCTGGACATCCTCTCCACATGCATACAACTGCCTCTGGGCCCAGAAATGGCTTTCTCCTTCTGTTTGAGTAAGAGTGGCCCATGGGCTACCTGTAGATGGACTTGTGTCTGGGTATCTTTCATAAAATAATGTATGTATTATTTATTGATTAGGAAGTGTGTTTGTGTATTTGGATTACAGCATTAGTACATGGTGTGATCAGGAAAACAAACTGACCTAGAACACTGCTGGCCAGCAGTTTCCAGCAGCACTCCACAACATACATGGTATTTCTCTCCAGCAGAGCATCAGTTAGGTATGGAAGTCTATCAGCTTTATATCCAGGAAGCATTGTACTGATATAGTGAATATGCTGTACTAACATTTCAGGTGCTAGTACATAGTACATAGTACATAGTGCTAGTCCCCATACATGTTTAAGAAGTTAAAACCATCTTAGGCTGAAATATAATCTGTAATAAATCCCATTCATAAAATTAAAATCTAATCCACTAAAATGTTCTTTATAAAGTCTTTAAACTATGAACTGAGTTTTAATTAAAGCTTTTGTAAGGTCTTGCAAATAATTATTGGATACACATAAGCAATAGAGGATCTTTTTCATTGCCTAGAGAACAGGTATATCAGACATCCTGACCAGAGGTTGTCACACTTGCAGGTATTTAATTCAGTTAAATCCTGATGGCTATTTGATATATCACATACTGTAACACAAGAATATGTGCGTGTGTGTTTAGATGAGTTTACTAATCATGACATTGTGTTTGTGTGTGTGTGTGTGGGTGTGTAGATAAGTGTTTTGATCATGTTTTTTTTTAGAATTTGTGTTTTTGTGCCTGTGTGTTTTTGTGTGAGTTGTGTAAATGTGTAAATTATTTACTTGATCATGATTTGTTTTCATGGATGTGTGTTCGTGCCTATGTGTGTATGTATGCCTGTGTGTGTGTGTGTGCGTGTGTGTGTGTGTGTGTATGCCTCTGTGTGTGTGTGTGTGTGTGTGTGTGTGTGTGTGTGTGTGTGTGTATGTATGCCTCTGTGTGTGTGTGTGTGTGTGTGTATGTATGCCTGTGTGTGTGTGTGTATGTGTGCCTCTGTATGTGTGTGTGTGTGTGTGTGTGTGTATGTATGCCTCTGTGTGTGTGTGTGTGTGTGTGTGTGTGTGTGTGTGTGTGTGTGTATGTATGCCTGTGTGTGTGTGTTTTTCGTGCCAGCAGCAGGAGATACAGGATGCATTAGTGGTCCACTCAGCTTACCCACCTCCACTGTGAGTTCAGTCTTGACCTGTAGGAGTTAAAAGTCAGAGCGTGCAGCCCTGTAGAGCAGCAGTTACTGCAGGCATCTGCTCACGGTTCACATTCATCATTATGTAACCTACGTTGCTTAAGGTAAACACAGCAACAATAGCATTTACAAGCATTGTCTTTATCTCCAGCAGCCGAAGGAGCCCTGAAGACACAGTCCAAAAACTGAGGTTGGCTGCTTTGATTGAGAATGGAAAATTACAATACAAGATGTGATGTCTTGTATTGTCATGTGATTTACAGTCACGGTAGTAAACAGTGTGTCATTGCTTGGCAAATTAGTTGTAATGTACCAGTGCCACACATTGTGTCAATACTGGGTACGGAAATGTATAGAGATTCTTATCAATTAAAAATGGTCATTAAGATATCAACTTTATGTAGGAGTGGACACTATGGCAAAAATGTAATAGCAAAAATCATGATATTTGAAAACATGATAGACAATACATACATCGCATCAGAGCAACATTTATGTCAATGTAAGAAGAAAAGACACTTGGTAGAATAAGATACATGACAAGACAGGGTAACAGCTTCTTGTCACCTTGTCACTATGAAGTTTTAATTTGGCAATGTGGCGCAGGGACCTGATCTCTAGGGGTGGTGTGTGTGTACCCATGCGTGTGTGTGTGTGTGTGTGTGTGTGTGTACCCATGCATGTGTGTGTGTGTGTGTGTGTGTGTGTGTGTGGGTGTGTGTGTAAATAAATATAATATTGTAAATTCTTCTTTATACTAAAACACAGAGACAGAGATGCCCATCCAACTGAGAGGTGTTTCTGCATGACAAACTGGTCCCACTCAGAGGTGTTTCTGTTTGACAAACCGGGGTATGTAAGTGCATAGTGACCTTTGGCATCTTACTCCAAGAGGAATGATGAGGATTACAGTTCCGTTGTCGTGTACGGCCCTTGACCACCTGTACTGGGACGTCTGTGTCATCATGTGACACAGGGCAGGAAGATCTGGGTGTGCAGGCACAGTCTAGCTGTCTACGAGGACGCAGGGTGGTGGGCAGCCCAGCAGCTGGGCACAGACTGGGGTGGTGTGGCCACGACACACCTGCTGCGTTGCTCACCCACACTACCAGTGACAGAATCTTTGGCCAATGTGTGAAACTGAACACCTTTCAGTGCCACTAGTGTGATCCATCTGTACCACAACTGGAGAACATCTGGACTACATCCAAACCGCACTGACACAAACCTCATTTCTGTCCTTTTTCACTGTGTCCAGGGATAGATTTATGAAGAGCTCTGCTATCAGTAGATATTTGCTTAAAATATGAAGATTTGTATCACCATGATATTAGGATGTAATTAATATTTTGTGTAGTAATTAGTTGCAGCAGAAACAGTTGTTACTGGTAGTAGATACTAGATGAAAATGGCATGATGTTTTTTTTTATAACAAATTAAATGAACCTGTTTAATTTGATCTATATTCTCCCATATACACTCTTTCCTGAAACACATCTAAAAGACCAGCCACTGGCAGATTTAAAGAGATTATAATATTCATTATCTACTTCAGTGATGCTACTTATAATATCCATTATCTACTTCATTATTCTACTTCAGTTTTTATATTGCTTATTCCTCTCCTGTCCCTCTTTTTCTCTCCCTCCCTCTTTTCTCCCTCCCTCATCTCTCTCTCTTTCTCTCTCTCTCTCTCTCTCTCCAGGAAACAGTCATGCTATTATCACTATTCCCATATGAAATAGAGTCACTAGAACTGGGTGCTGAGATTTGACTTCCACAGTGAATCATCAATTCTCCTACATAACCTGCTGGAAACAACCCAAATAAATTAGAGTCTTAGTCCAAAAGTGTTACTCATACAAACCTCTTGTCATTGTAGTGTGACATCTGATAGGCTTCTTGCAATCCACAGAGAGGAGAGTGAACACACATAACTCTCTCTCTCCCAGCAGAGCCGTTCCTAAGTCTGCCTTTCAAAATGAGATGAAAACAGATGCCTTAAAGTGTTAAGTGGCAAATCTGGTAATACATCAAACCTAATGAAACATATGATAGGACATGGAATTAATCTCTGTCAAAAAAAGTGTTTTTGACAGCAGGAGAGACTGATCTCCTTCATTCTCCACAGAGATACTGTCCTCTCTTCCTCCCGTCCTGGGTAACACACCCGGTGGCCACACAGCCCAGTAGGGACTGCTTACAGAGACCATACATCATAGCTGCTGCCAAGCTAGCTCTCTTACATTAAGCTGGAAAAACACATTATTTTTTGTCAGTGTTTTGTACACGGCAAACATATTCTCTTTGCTCCTCTAAAGCAAGAAGAACTCTGGGGTACCCTTAGCTGTGTGATTAATAATACAGTACTTTACAAAACTACTCAATTTGAAATGTAGTCGTTAGAGACTTGGAGTGACATCTGTGATGATTGTGATTTTCAAAGAGATATGAGTTTGTGAAGGTCACTCTAATTTCCAAGTGCAATGACAGGTGTGGGTGTGAATGAAAGGTTCTATACGTTCTAAACTTTCCCCTTCTGTGCCACTCTTTGTCCAATACGAATCTCTGCAGCATTTGAACTCCTTTGAGGAGCTCATTTAAGATGCCATTATCAGTACTGATCACTATTGGTACCACTACCAGTACTGATAATATCCATTTCAGCAAACAGTATATAGGGAAAAAAAGAATTTTATTTGCTTTTAGGGCATCTGATGAGGAGCCTCAAACCACGAAGGCAAATACTACCTGGCAAATGTCACTGCTGTCAAGTGCAGAGTTCCCTGTATTCATAATGAATAGGCAACAATTGCCCATAATTGAAGCCATTAGTGGGTATTAACGGAGCATTTGTGTAGTCCTCCTAAGGCTTTCACTCCTCCACGCCAGCCCATTACGACTAAACACCACTTAAGCGAGGCAGCATATTTAGTTCATTATTCCTTTAATTGCTTGTTTATGTCTAGTAATTATAACCATGGCCAACACAAAGACTCACCAAAGCACATTCAACTGGAATTCCAAAATCAGACAAAGTCATTATAGCAGGAGTGTAGCAGGCTGACCCCCACGATATCTCCCCTCAGAAAGCAGTCAATAAACAATCTGCATATCTTTAGTCCATCAATATTTAATACCATCCAGCTAAAGGTCTCTCTCTCTCCAAGACTCAGAGGTTTGATGTTTGATGCTTTGAAATATGCCACAAACAGCAATCAGTGCTGTCCCAGAGGGGTTGTGTGCCTGTGTGTGTGTGTGTGTGTGTGTGTGTGCATGCACTATGCCACCATTCTTTTGAACATGCTTGTGTGTGTATGTTATCTGCATATAGTCTATATATATATTACCACCGTGTGTAGCGTCTTTGTTCACTAAGTGTGAATGTAGGTGTGTTGGAGTGAGTGTGTCTCTCTGTGTATAAGCCTGTGTGTGTGTGCACATTTGAACATGTCTGTATATGTGTTTCTGCATATAGACTAAATATACAATCATTGTGGGTATCACCTGTGTGTGTGCATGTGCTTGTGTGTATGTACAGTATATGCATATGTGAAGTGAACACGTGTATAAGTGTGTGTGTGCATGTGTGTGCATGCGTGGAGGAGGGTGTATCTCAGGCAGCATATAAATGACCAAAACCAATGAGGCAGCTCACACTCACAATTAGAGGAAAGTCATGACTATATGTTGGCTGTAAATGACATGATGGCCTCTTTACCCCCCTTGGAGCAAACCTGTACCCGGGAGAGGTCTCATTAGAGTGGGCTCTGTCTGACACGGGCAGGGCCTGAGATCCCCTCTAAAGCTCAGTGACCTTGGAGGAGAGCTTAGACTGTCTGTCATTTCTTATCTTTGACTTCGGTTAACCTGTGCTGACTAAAATGTAGCTCAATGATTCATAATAAATAAAGGGTTGGTATTGTTCTTCTTAATCCAGCCTCACTGTATACCACAAGTTTGCCTTTTTTAAAATATTGAATTTGTATTATAAAAAGTAAAGAGAAAATTTGCATTGAATGAAGAATGTTAATTACACAGTTAAATGAAGGAAGAATTTAACAGAATGTATTGTGACCAGTGCAGCACAGTGACATGGTGAGATGTGTAAATTCTGCGTATCTCTTTTCTACAGATTGAAATGTACTTCCTACTGTCCATAGTCATGTTATACCTGAGATTAAATGCACTACCTAATACACCCAGTCACTTTACACTTGACATTAAATTTCACACTGTACACAGCCTGCTCCATGGAAAATGCTAAGCTGTTGAGGTATATTGCCAGCCATCAATATGCGGTGCATAATAATATATGTAAAATAGCAGCCCACCCACTCCATTCCCCACTGCCTATCATCTTGTCTACTCTCCTGTCCTGCTCTTAGTGGTCATAGTTAGAGATCTGGATAGTTTAGCAATAGTGCTTGTGCAGTTTATAATGTGTGCCTGTTGTGTTTACTGTGTAATTGCACTTGATTGTTTTTGAGAGATTGGTCCTGTTTGCACTGCTATCTGCTGTTGTATCATGTTAAATGTAGCATCATGTCTGTTGTCTCTGTTAAATGTAGCATCATGTCTGTTGTCTCATGTTAAACGTATCACCATGTCTGTTGTCTCATGTTAAATGTATCACCATGTCTGTTGTCTCATGTTAAATGTAGCATCATGTCTGTCATCTCTGTTAAATGTAGCATCATGTCTGTCATCTCTGTTAAATGTAGCATCATGTCTGTTGTCTCTGTTAAATGTAGCATCATGTCTGTTGTCTCTGTTAAATGTATCACCATGTCTGTTGTCTCTGTTAAATATAGCACCATGTCTGTTGTTGCATGTTAAATGTCACACCATGTCTGTTGTTGCATGTTAAATGTCACACCATGTCTGTTGTCTCCGTTAAATGTCACACCATGTCTGTTGTCTCATGTTAAATGTGGCACCATGTCTGTTGTCTCTGTTAAATGTAGCATCATGTCTGTTATCTCATGTTAAATGTAGCACCATGTCTGTTGTCTCTGTTAAATGTAGCATTATGTCTGTTATCTCATGTTAAATGTGGCACCATGTCTTTTGTCTCTGTTAAATGTCATACCATGTCTGTTGTCTCTGTTAAATGTAGCACCATGTCTGTTGTCTCTGTTAAATGTAGCATCATGTCTGTTATCTCATGTTAAATGTAGCACCATGTCTGTTGTCTCTGTTAAATGTCACACCATGTCTGTTGTCTCTGTTAAATGTCACACCAGTCTGTTGTCTCTGTTAAATGTAGCATCATGTCTGTTGTCTCTGTTAAATGTATCACCATGTCTGTTGTCTCTGTTAAATGTCACACCATGTCTGTTGTCTCTGTTAAATGTAGCACCATGTCTGTTGTCTCATGTTAAATGTAGCATCATGTCTGTCATCTCTGTTAAATGTATCACCATGTCTGTTGTCTCTGTTAAATGTCACATCATGTCTGTTGTCTCTGTTAAATGTCACACCATGTCTGTTGTCTCTGTTAAATGTCACACCATGTCTGTTGTCTCTGTTAAATGTCACATCATGTCTGTTGTCTCTGTTAAATGTATCACCATGTCTGTTGTCTCTGTTAAATGTCACACCATGTCTGTTGTCTCTGTTAAATGTCACATCATGTCTGTTGTCTCTGTTAAATGTATCACCATGTCTGTTGTCTCTGTTAAATGTAGCACCATGTCTCTTGTCTCTGTTAAATGTATCACCATGTCTGTTGTCTCTGTTAAATGTCACACCATGTCTGTTGTCTCTGTTAAATGTAGCACCATGTCTCTTGTCTCTGTTAAATGTATCACCATGTCTCTTGTCTCTGTTAAATATAGCACCATGTCCTGTGGAAGCTCCATTTGTTCTTCACTCAAGCTGAAAAATCAACGCAGATTCTGACTTTAGCTTCGAAACTTCTACTTAAAGTGGTACAATTTCATTTACTGCTTTGAACTCATTTCAACATGTGTCTTCCATGAGCCATTAATGAAAATAATTGAATGACTTGTAAATGAATATCAGTAATTGTATTCTTTTTATGATTCAAAAATTTTATGAATGTATTCTGACATTTGAATTTAGTTTGGGGTGGATGAGAAACCTTGTTGTGGATGTGACACACGTGCACACGTTTTGCACTCCCAGGGAGAGATAGCAGCAGTCACAGAGAACTGGGAAGCTGCCCATTAACATTTAAATGATCTTTCTCCCTATGAGATAATATTATCAGAGAAAATGAAGAATTATCATAATGCCCAGGTCTTTGCCAGTCCAAATGAGCTCTTACTCTCTGTCTGAAGGTAATGAAAGCCCCTTACAATTGCCTTTAATGAACTGTAATATGTCTGTACCATTCAGAAAGCCACATCTATGCAGACGAAATCTGATTCTCGACTCTGTGCAGTGGTGAGTGTAGGATGATAAATATGTAGTGATATTTACTCCGTTTCACCTTCTTTGTGGATATTTAACTCTGAGTTTTTCTGATGTTAGGCAGGAATTTACTTCAGCGGTCAATATATATATATATACAAAAATCAGAATGTCACCATGAACAGCGGGAACAATTGTTTCTGTTTGAAGTCAGCTCGTCTTGGTAAATGTTATCATCAGTGTGAAATAAAATCAACGTGATCTTAGCCGTATGTGGTGAGCTGATGCCCTCAGCCAGATGACTGGCAACTGAAGTGTGAGTGAGTGTTTTTCCTTTGTTCAGATGAAATGTGAGTGAGTGAGTGTTTGCTTTGTTCAGCTGTGCTCGTTTGGAAGAGCCTGGACACAGCAAGTGTCCCTGGATTACACAGAGTTGGAACACTGCCACCAGATGGCTGAGCTGCAAACAATTCACAGAGTAGCCATTATTGCACTTACTGGAAAATCTATATAAACCTCCTGAGGATGGTATTTTCTAAACATTTTGAGGAAATATAGGAGTAATTCTTTATTCAACTGTAAAAAAAATTAAGTTAGATAAAATTGTATTTCTTCCTAACTAATATTATGTGAAATTAGTTATTAAAGTACAAGTATGTTTTGTACACCATGCACTGGCTGATATGTTTAACATCTAGTTATGTGGAAGATTAAAAGCCAATAGTAGTTTTCAGCGCTATTAAAGTGTTTAGCAATATTGCAGTGTTAACACATTGTTCTGTGTTATCAGAGTGTTCAGTGTTGTCACACTGTTTGATCTTATTGCAGTGTTCAGATTTGCAGTGTGATAGACTGCTCTATGCTCTTTGGACCATGGCTATTAATGTAACTGATCACTTCCTGCATAAGGATGAAACTGTTCATGAATAAAACCAACTAACATTAACATTAGGAAAAATAAATGTAAACAGGTTTATCCATTTACACACTTAGAAAAATGGTAACTACATGTTAAGCAGATGGCATTGTAGCTATCCAATGTCAAGTTTACAGTAAAATAATCAACAATGTTAGACAGATCTAACTTCATTCTGTAAACTAGTAATAGAACATTTTCCTTATTACACACTTTCACCATTAGCTATCACCCTAATTTTTTTAATGACCTGACATTAAGCATTTTATCCAGGCACAATTCGAACCTTCAAACTTTCCCTCAAATATAATTTAACCAATACAAGCATCACCACAGCAATGCTACCATGCTAGGTTAAAAAACTAATCTGTCTTCAGAAATGCTAAAACTAATTTCATGCAAATTATGATTGTTGGTGTGTGTACATATATGTTTGTACATATATTTGTCAGGTCCATATACTATTATTATTGACCGTAAAAACACATCTAACTGACCTTTTGTTGATATTCACTGGTATCTAATCAAAATGGGACCCAAGATCATATTGCAGCAGAGCCGGAGTGGCTAATCGGGAGATTTGGGAGGATTCCCGATGGGCCGGCTCATGTCTATCTCTAGTTTGGGCCGATTGGGAGGGAAAAATTATTTTGGGCTGAAAAAGTGGCCCACTCCGGCCCTGTATTGCAACATTATTATTATTAGTCAGTATTCATGTATTAAAAATAAATTTTGTATGAACCATTTTGCTTTTGACTCCTGAAAAACATTTATAGAAGGACTGCTGCTGCTCTGTGACTAAGATGTGGATATCCATGGTAGAACAGATGTATATTATTTAATGTTATGTTCAATAAATTACCTTTCATATAAGTTGCTAGTGTCTTTCATGCCTAATGGAATACATAAATGGAGCACATGTTTATTATTTTTAGTTTATGAAAAGTCTGTGTTAGTCTTGTCTGATCTCAGTCTTGTCTTAGTCTTGTCTGCTCTCAGTCTTGTCCACTGGGCTCTAATGGTCCTCACTATCAAAGTTTTTCATTTTATTTCAGAGGTCAGTCTTACTGCAGGAGTCACAGAGCTGTCCCAGTACATATGAAGTCTTTGTGCTCTGGGAGGAGGGAATGTGAGGAACTTACTCCTTCATCCATTCACTGGCAGTTCAAGTCATAATGAAACATATGAACAAAGTGTCTTGGTTTTTTGGTCAATGCCTCTCTGTTATTCCGCTTAACTCATTTGTAAGTATGAAAGAATGTGCAAGCATGTGAAGATGCATATTAATTTTGGTTGTCTGTTCTTTAAAGAAGTTGAGTTCTCAGAATATCCATGTACTTAAATACAACACCTCAGCAGTCTTAAATAATGTTTGTGTGGCTTTTGTGTTACTTAATTCCTATGAAACAACAGTGATGAAGCTCAAAGAAGCTCATTGATGTCTCTGCTAAGAATTTGCTTGTCCGTTGTTTGTATGTTTGGGCGTGTGTTTGTGTGTGTGTGTTGGGTGGGTGTGTGCATTTATAGCTCAGGGGAATATGGTTCCTCCTCATCAGAGGTGAGGCATTTTTAAGATTAATGGGAAATTTAGAGATGATTTGATATCTTTAACCCAGTAAACGGGTTTGTATCACTGATGACAGCAATGTGGTTCTCTCACATACTCATCCATAATCGTGAAAAATGTGCCTATTGGTCTGTCAAATAAAGAAAATGCATTCTAACATTCAGATTAATTATTGATTAAATGGTGCCTCCCACACTTCTGCCCTGGAGGTGGGTTTGTTCTCTACAGAGACATAAAGGCCACTGCACTGCATGAAGGCTACTGCGATGCATACCCCACCAAGGCCTACTCCTTCTGCTGTTACCCCACCAGTGTTACCCCACCAGCACTTACCTCACCACCAGTTACCCTCACTAGTGTTACCCCACTAGCACTTACCTCACCAGTGTTTACCCCATGAGCAGTTACCTCACCACCACTTACCTCACCACCAGTTACCTCACCAGTGTTTACTTCACCAGCAGTTACCCCCCCCCCCACTGTTTATTTCACCACTATTTAATTAACCCACTAGTTTTTTACCTTACCAGCATATACCCTACCAGCAATTACCCCACCAGCATTTATCTCACCAGTATTTACCCCACTATCACATACCCAACAGTGTTTACCACACTGGTGCATACACTGCTGAGTCCTCTGGGTGGGGTTGGGGGTACAGTTGCAGAACCTTCTTAGAGAGGATTCAATTAAGCAGTCAATACACTTTAATCCCCCAAACACTAGTAATCTCCATAGTCACACCTCCCAAAGACCTGACAGTGGAACAGCAGTAACTTTGGCCCGGGGTTCCACAGTTACTGCAGGCAGATAAGATAAAGCTACATTAAATGGGGAGGATGAATCCTTGCATGTTTTGTGAATATGAGGTTTCCTCTGTATACACAGTCCAGTGGATGATTTATTTGCTGTTTTGTTTGAACTTCAAACTTGATCAGTAAACCGCAAGACTGATTTTGTTAATATGTGTTTTGTCACAGGTCATTCATTCAAATAGATAAGAAAATTACTAAATCTAATATATTCACCTTTCAGTCACCATAAAGAGGTTTCCATGTAGCTACCTAAAACAATTTCAGTGCCACTACCTACATTAATCTGCTTAATTAATGTTTTGCTTTGCACATCAGGCCCCTGTCTTATATTGCCTTTGCTTGACTTGCAATCATACGGACCACTGAGAGGAACATGTATTTTGACATAGCTGAGCTTCCTGGGTAGTTAAAAAAACTAAATTCTATATAACATTCAGTTTATGTCTGGAGGTGCACAGCATTTTAAAGTGCTCTTTAAAAATCAAAGGACAAATATTTATGATGAGAAAAAAGAGAAATCAAACAAGGTTTAATTTGGAGGGGATTGTGAGCACAATCCGTAGTTCAAGCACCGAGCGGATGCTGTTAAACTTTATACTTTATGCATAACTGATTTTATTGTAGTGATTTGATAATTGCATCACACCTGTGAAGAATCTTTTTTTTAGTTGACTTCCTGCTCATCAATTTATTTCTGATTATTTTATGGTGACATAAGGTGGAAGCAACAATGGAAGCCTGCCTCTTTCCTGGGAAGCCCCTCCCACTAATCCAGTGTGAAAATGTGTTCTTGGAGTTTTTAATATGAATTTGAGAATCCTGTTCTCTGTGTACCTGGATCTACATTTTAATGGAGTCATTACTGGATAGGCAGCTGGCTGCGGGTACTAAGCTTAAATGGAATCCCTTTTGTCTTTCAGAAGAGCCTCTTCACCAGTTCTCACTGAGGGTGATAGGCTAGACCTGCACTAATCCATTTTTTCCACCCTGATGTGCCTTTGTCTGATTGTAAGTGTGACACCATCGATAAGACCGGCTCACCACAGGCTGCATCAGTCTTTGTCCAACAGAAAGCTGGAAATATGGTGCTGGGAGAGGCACCACTAGCATTAATACCTGACAATGTGTACTTCTGTGTACATAAGTCTAGAGCTGAAGCAGTGTGTGTGTGTGTGTGTGTGTGTGTGTGTGTGTGTGTGTGTGTGTGTGTGTGTGTGTGTTGTGTGTGTGTGTGAGAGAGAGAGAGAGAGAGAGATATTTTAAAGCTTTTTCTAATGAAGATGATCAAATTATCAATATTAGTTTTTTCTATAAATAATTTAATAAGAATTATGAGGCCTGTAAAATATTTTTTTTGTTTGTTTCTGTATGTTTAAGAGTCTGAGCTGGCATTTCTAACACATCATAATAATGATAAAATCAGCCTGTGATACAAGATTAATCATTCATCTAAAAAACATCTAAAAGCATTTTTTTTTATTGAAATCTAACAAAGGAACCTGCAAAAACATATTTTCTGGGGAAAACGTTTTACCAGCATTGTTTTTGTTAAACTTTATTACTGAATATATGCTGCTTAACCCTAGTGACCCTTGACCTCAGTGACCCCTGCATGATCTGTATCTTTATCGCTGACGTAGACTGAAGGCCAATAACAGGATGATTCAGTAACTAGAGATGGACTCAGAAATGGTTGTGATTGTTCAGTGTGGTTCTTGAGGTGAAACTTCCTAAGTTCAGGTATTCTGAATCCAAATGCACAAAGCTTATTATTCATTTTTTGGCTTATAACTGACATCTTGTAGAAAATGAAATTCACATTACCCACCCAATGTGCCTGGGGAGAGCTTTGCACACAGTCGTCACAGCATGTTGTGCTAATTGCTTTGTGCTGAGTATAACTTTCTTGGCTAAGACCCAATATCATAAATTACATCCAATTTAAATAGCTTGAAGATCTTTTCTCTTTGAATCCCCACAGAGGTTTACACCTTAGGCGAGTGTTATCCAAACTCAGTCTCTGACTGCATGCTCAGTTTTATTCTGTGCCACACATAAACCTTCAATTTTTTGGCTTTTTATAAAAATCTGGAATTGTGTAAAAGTATAGAAGTATAGAAGTTATTATTAGACATTTTTATTAGACATTTTTTCATATATTATTAGACAATTTTTACTCACATTTTTAGTTAGACATGTCACTGATGTGAAGTGCAGACATCCATCTCTGGACAAAGAAATATGGCTCCCACTGAATGCAGAGCAATGTGTCTAATTTACACAAATGGCGACAGTGTGTAGACACTTACAGAATATTAATGTTTCCCAATAATAATTCTCCTGCATGGATATCATCTGTCTGACACAAGGACTAGATAACAGCCTGAACCATTATCCACATTATGGGTGGTTCTGGAGTAAATTCTGAGTATGTTGTGGGTGGTTCTGGAGTAAATCCTGAGTATGTTGTGGGTAGTTCTGGAGTAAATCTTGAGTATAAAATGTTTTCTGTGTAATTTTGTGTCCAGTTGTATATTTTCTCCTTTGAAGACTTGCACTTGCAGATTTCAAAACAGTGTATGTAGTCTTACAAGACATTATTTATGCAATACAATAAAACAGGGTTTCCTGATTATACACTTAACAGCTTTATGGGTGTGTACCTCCTTAAAATCAATACTGTACAATGTTCCATTATTAATGAGGAAAACAAATGACATTCATTGAAGGCAATCCCTCAGGTCTCCATTGCCTTTCATTGCTACTCTCATTATATTCTTGTTGCTATTTAAAGCTCTGTTGACAGTTGGTCTAGGGAATCTTTTACAATTGTACATTTCAGTTTTGTGTGATTTTGCTCTATATGTCTTCCCTTGGTAAGCAGGTCAAATCACAAGTCGTGTTAGGAACAGCATCCTGGTCTTGGCAAGACTTTACAGGAAGTGGTAAGAAAGTGTAAACTTGTTCTTTCATTTGGAAAGAAAATGTTTGAATAATAGCAACCATCCCACCCTAACTATGCAAAGCATCTCATACAGCCTTATATAATGTTGTGAGATCATGTAAGATTCCCTAAATATTTGAGCATTTCAATTAGCACAAAGATTTATGGTACATTATGCTGAGCTCTTTTTTATGTCATTTGTTTTTTTGCGAATAACTCTTCTTTTCCCCTTGAGAGCAGCCGTCGGTCCCAAATCTTATTAACAGCGTGCAGTTGCTGTTTGTTTAGTAGTGATGGGCAATCAGAGTGGCAGTGTTCAAATATGTGGCAGCACTGTTCTCTGCCAAGCAGGTTAGTGGACACAACCTCTGAACCTTGACCTTTGTGCTTCAAATGTCATATTTTTCCCTACTTCTGACAAGACTGCCCTTTCAGAGTGGATGGTAGATGGTAGAGGGAATGTAGCTGATGTGAAATGCTGTTAACAATTTTAATTTCCTTTCGGTTCATAGGCCTGATAAAATTGTGTGTGTGGACAGATGACCACAGACACGCCCAGCGGGAACATGCCTCCCCTGTCCAACAGCTGAGCACTAGTCCTGCATGATCAAGTCCTATGTACAAACACTTCTTACCATTATTGCTCCATCTCCCCATTTTGCAAACATCAGCCCATAACCTTCTGTAATACAAGAGCCTGACTCACCCAGGTTTAATCCTTGTTCCTGTTATATCGGATAAATAAGTGAGATGCAATTTATTCTGTGCTGTGAAGGTTGAACAGTTCCTGTGCTGATCTGTGACGGCCATTATCATACTCCTTGTCAGCACTATAGTCGTAAACGCCCCACTGCAACAGTGTGAAGCAGACATGCTGATATAGCCATCAATAATTCCATTCAGGGAGCCGCTGAGGTCTCCCAGTACCTGTAGAGGACGTTGGGGATGTTGGGGGTGATGTGGGTGTTGGGGCTGGGTGTGGGTGGTGTGATCATCAGGGGTCAAGCTTCAAGCTGCTGGGTGGGAATGCTAATGCCCCCCTCTCCCTCACTGCCAATGATTGCATGTCTGTGACCCCATCAGTACATCGCCATGTGGACACAGAAACTGTCACGTCTGTGCTTGTCTGAGACAAACCTCCCCACCTCTGCACATGCATGCACACAAACACCCACGCACGCTCACTGGGTTATGACACATGATGGCTCATATAAGAAATTTACTGCTTTATCTCTGGCATTTCATTCTTTTTCCCCCACTAGGATTAAATTGGAAAAGGGGAGGGTTTGGTGCTGCGTCTCGTTGCCGTTGGGTCTGAAGGGATGGATGGTACAGGGTCAGAGCTCAGCCGGGTCCTCCTGTCCCCTTCTTTAATGCAATACTACATATACAGAAGGCAGTCCATACTCAGGAAAGGCATGAATGCAAAACAGATGGTGTGGGGGGTTTCTTGATAGTGGTAGTCCTTTTTCCCCATTTTGGAAAGATCTTTAAACATGGCAGTGACTCCTACCAAATGCTGTGCATACAGGATATTTCACAGAATGATCCAATGACTTTGGCAAAGAGAAAAATAATCACAAACCTAAATATGTAACCTTGCCAGATTGCATTATGATGTTCAATAATGATGTACTGGTCCAGTCTTTATAGACTGCTCACTATATAGGTTAGCATATACAGCAAAAATCAATGCTTTGATAAAATTTTTCCTGCTACTGTGGGCAACTGCTAAACACGTTGCTTTAATATTCCTATATTTACTATTCTATCTCAAAGATTCCCTATTGCCTCTCTGTTTAAGATTCCATGTTCTCCATGTGATTCTATATTTACTTTCTGTTTATAAATTCCCCATCCTTTGAGATTCTGTATTGCCTCTCCTTTTAAGATGCCCTATCTCCTCCCTGTTTCAGATGTTCTATTCTCTCTTTCAGATTTTCTATTCCTTCTCTCCTATCCTTTTTCTCAGAAGACTCCCTATTCCTTCTCTCTTTCTGATTCCCTATTCCTTCTCTTTCTGATTCCTTATTCCTTCTCTTTCTGATTCTCTATCCTTCTTTCTTTTTCCCTTTCTTGTGTCCTGTTCTTACTGCTCCTCCATGTCTGTGTTCACTCTCTTTGTTTTTCTCCATGTGTAATGATAGATCTCTCTGTGCACACATCCATATTTGAGTAAATCTTGTGAATATACTGCACTCAGTCATGACCACAGTGTGCCAGTATCAGACAGAGGTGGTTGACCAGGCTTTGGGCTATGGTGGGCCAGTATTATGAAGAAGCAAATAGATTTGGAGTACAGTGGGCCAGCATTTTAAATAAGCATGTTGATCAGGCTTTGGGCTACAGTGGGCCAGTATTAAACAGAAGAAGTTGAGAGTATAAGAGGGTAAGGTTTTAACAGAGGAGATAACATTCTGCCACAGAAACCCTACAGCAGTTCTGTCTACTCTACATTTCCACCATACACATTTCACTTCAGTGAACTGCGTAACAGCAACTTCACAGAGACAAAAGCTAACTGGCATGTGGATGACCAAACGGAAGAGACTCTTTGTCACACACAATCCCCAGATTATGTCTTAGTTCACAGTCTGTTGTAGCAGCAGTACAAATGTTGATGGCCTCCACCTTGGTACCCAAATGCTTCACCTCACTACTGGCTACTTTTCTGTAACCTTTCTGAGGTAAGATAAATCTCCTTACCAAAGATACATCTTGCTAAATTTGCTGTTGCAAATAATTAAAAATGGTTTCCAATACCTCATACACATACCACAGCACATAATCTAGGCAAGCTACACAGTTTCAAACATCACCAGACACTTGATTCATTAGTCACTGGAAAGTAGCAGGTGCATTACAGAGGCTGAAAGGCATAATAGTATATTTGGATATATGTGAAGCTTGCTGGGTAATTGGCACTTGTCAATAACATTTCAGTAATCCTAGCTTTGTTATAAACATTGAAGCCCTCCAACATAATCAACATAATCTTCCATTTGTGTAGAGGGAATGAGTCTGGATTAGTTATAGCATTCACTTTTGTAAAGTCAGTGCATAGTGAGTACTATCTGGCTGTGGAATAAGCAGACAAGGAATTACCAAGAACTAAAACTAGTCACAGAAAGGCCATGTTTAACTGATTGATCAGCCAGTGACTGGAATCAGCATGATTAGCCATATTCAGCCATTACCAGTGGCTGGCTTATAACATTTATAAATTTTGTTTTATAATGTTGTGCCCATGTTTATGTTAAGATGTAAGAAGTTTCCATTAAAAGAAATGTTTAACAAAAATATGTTTATAATTGTAAAATCAGAAATGAGAATCAGTCAAATAATTACTTACTTCTCTGTCTTGCTTTATGACTGTGTATTTGGCTGGGTTTACTTAGTTTGGATAATAACTTAGGAATGGATAATTTAGTGGGATGATGGATACCGATATCAATGTGTAAGCGAGGTGTAAGCGAGAATATCAGAAAACAAAAAGGGACATCTGGAGATTGACAGATTCAGGAGGGCATTCATTTGGGGACATGACGTAACCACAGGAGGAGGTGGTGACCTAGTGACAGGTGAGGCTTTAAAAGGTTTATGTGAGTCTTTCTTTATCAGTCAGGAGTTACATGACACTTATTTGGCCAGACATTGTGGTAAACAACATGAGGGGAATTCCCTCATTCCAGTTCCTTCCAACATCCAAACAAAACATTTGCAATGTTTTGTTGAATGTTTGATGACAATGCTTGAGAGTGCCCCAAGACTCAGAGTGATACGCACTTGAAACATGATGTTTTATGTTAAGTTCCTGCATTACCTGTGTGAACAACCATGACATGAAATTAGAACCCTGGTCTGGCTGGCAGCCCAAAAGAAGTAGAACATAACTAAACTTCACTAAAGCCTTAATCACAACGTTGGAATGTGAGGCTCAAAATGATATAGTCCCTGGGAACCTAGTAGCACAACACATCAGTGTAAGCAAGAAACTATTCCCAAAGTGAGATTTTTGGCAAAGGTCCCACACAGTCAGCTACCATTCATTCAAATGGCTCACTCATTATCTAAATGGGTCGCACTGGGGTAAGCTGATTATGTTTCGCCTCAACCTTACAAGTATAGCATATGCAATAGTGCTGGGCTATTTCTCACTTGACTATAGGCCAGAAGAAATACTGCAACACATGCTGAACTTTGAGTTGCTCACGTGCCGACTGAGGGCGTCATTAAAGTAGCGGCTTGCTCAAAGTTGTTGACAAAGATGCTTGCCAGTTGTTGTGGGCATGTCCCTTATTCTAGGTAATGACCTCCCTGATGATTTTCCCAGAAGCTGCTTCCAAACAGCTGGGGACAGTGTGCCATCTTATTTCCTTTCCCCAATTTTTCTTTTAAATCATACTTGTTAGAGATTATACTTTTTTTGATTAAAGATTATCCTTTCTGCATTCCTTCCACTATTGATATTGAACCTTTTCTCTGTCTTAATTTTTATTTATTATTATTATTATTATTATGTAAGGTGACCTTGAGTGTCAGAAAGGTGCCATCAAATAAAATGTATTATTATTATTATTATTAAGTCATGAAGTCTGTTGCAGACTTTCAACTGCTTAGAAATCAGACCCTACCATTGCACGGTGTTTAGAGGCTGCTGGAGATTCCTGTGGCCACTGTGTGGTGATGATGTTTTGATGAGGATATGTTCTCCTTTGGTTATGTTGACATTTTTCAGATTGTTGTTCCTCTGCCACTCAGATCTCAGGTTTTGTCTTTTGTTCTCATTTACCCCTGATCTGGACATCTAGGTGTACACAAGATGCATCAGAAATTCATGGATCAAAATATCTTCTCCAAGAGAGGTGAAACCATCGAAAATGAGAGACTATGCAGTATTGTTGTCCAGTAAAATCTGTATAGGTCATTTATCACTAAACCAACAAAGACGGTGAAAGGCTTCCAAAGAGGCTTCATTGCAGGCTGTACTAGACAAGATTCACTTGGCCCATCAGAGCAGCGCCAGTCTTAACTTTGTGAACATTCTTACACTTTAACGTGAGCTATTAAATGCCTGTGTTCAGGGAAGTAAAAACATTAATACAATTCAATTTCATTTTCAGAGGGCTTGTTGGGCCTTTTTCTGGATCCATGAGGTCTTATGTGCTAACTGAGGAGTGTTAAAGGCTGTATTGTCAGTCAAAACAAACCTCAGCTAACACAGATGTATGTGAACATGTTGAATATTTCAGTTGAGGTAACTTTCTGTGGAGTTCTTAAACTGGGAAGAACAAGCTCCCTTGTTAGGAGTGATTTAGATCAGGTTAAACTTGACTATGCCACCTGGGGAATTTCATCCCACATACAGTGTTTCAGATTTTAAGATGCAGCAAACAGTGAAGAGCGAGGTCAGTCAGAGGAAGGGACACCCGCTTCCTGGCAGAACTCTTAAACAACCGTTTCAGCAGTAAGACCCACAGTAATATGACCCAGACAACAAGGGAAGCATGAACTAAACCCAGACTGTTCCGACAATATATATATTGGGGCTAATTGACTAGCCAGCCAACACAACAAAAGCAACTCTGACCATGGTGGCCATCAAGTCCAAAATTGATTGATAGCCCAATTACTGCTCTTCCTGTTACAAAACAACAAAGGTTCTGTCTATGCGCTTCTGTGTTGTGTTGTTCAGTGTTGTGCTAATCGCTGAAATACTGGAAAATAAACTGTCTACCTATCTTCTTTTTCCTGAAGACAAGCACCAAATGTACACTATATTGCCAAAAGTATTCGCTCATCCATTATCGGAATCAGGTGTTCCAATCACTTCCATGGCCACAGGTATATAAAGTTAAACATGCCATGGTATATAAAGCTAGGCATGAATACTGTTTTTTACAAACATTTGTGAAAGAATGGGTCGCTCTCAGGAGCTCAGTGAATTTGTGTGGAACTGTGAAGGGAGGTAGGTAGAATGGGGATTATAGTGTGAGGTTATTTTTCAAGAGCTGGGTTTGGCCCCTTAGTTCCAGTGAAAGGAATTCTGAAAGCTTCAGCACACCAAGACATTTTGGACAATTCTATGCTCCCAACTTTGTGGGAACAGTTTGGAGCTGGCCCCTTCCTCTTCCAACATGACTGTGCACCAGTGCACAAAGCAAGGTCCATAAAAACATGGATGGCAGAGTCTGGTGTGAATGAACTTGACTGGCCTGCACTGAGTCCTGACCTCAACCTGATTGAACACCTTTGGGATGAATTAGAGTGGAGACAACCAGGCCTTTTCGTCTAACATCAATATGTGACCTCACCAATACGCTTCTGGAAGAATGGTCCAACGTCATATTTAACCCTATGGATTAGGAATGGGATGTCACTCGTATGTGAGTCATGGAGGGTGAGTGAATACTTTTGGCAATATAGTGTATGTACAGGTTATGGCTGTCTAAAAATGTGATGTAAGTTTGCAGTGCTAACATGCAGTTTTGATATCTAGGCATACAAGGACACTGAGCAGAGAAGCTGTTTCATACTCCACTTTACTAATACTATACTAATAATACTATCCATGTCTGGTACAGTTACACCATGCTGTCTTTGTATAATTCAAGAAATGTATTTCAGTTGATGATACAAATGCTGAAATATCATTAGTGAAGAATTCTCAGATTAAATTATCCAGCAGTCTTTCTCACCTTGTACAATCAAGGCTAAGGAATGGCCCAAATCCCATTAGTTCCAGTCTAGTATTTCTTCATATAAAATCACGTTTGCCATCTAAGCATCTGGACCTGATTTTAGAGCCAGGAGAAAAAAAGAGTGTGATGGTGTGTTGCGTGATGATGCAAAAAAACAACCATTATGAGACCATCCTGTGTCATTCAGGAGATTTGACCTTCATGAGCATTGTCCATTAAAATGCTCTGGAGGGAAGGTTTTACACCGCACCATATTCTAATGGGCTTCAACGTACACACATTTGCAGTCACATATAAAAGGTGATAGACCCAGAAGCTAACCAGTATGTAAAGAGCCAAGGACCTTTGTTAAATGTGTTTTTAAATATGTCTTTGTTTAATGAACACGTTTATTAGGAGGTAAATAGGGCCATATATTTCCCAACTGGCTGGTCCTTTGTTGGCCAGGAGGGCAGCTGGTTTTTCAGGTGTTGTGTAGCTGTTTTATCTGCAGCTTCACATTATCACCCAAGATGTTTCATTCATATTTAGTTTTTTTTTTTTTTTTTAGTCTCATGTGTTCTCATAATCGCAGTCAAATCATAAGATTCAATTTTGCCCTTGTAAATGGCCATTTGAATGGGCTAGGGCTCCCATTGAAGTTTTTAATTACTGTTAATTATGATTTGCATGACACTTTTCAGTGAGCACCCCCTGAAGCACTGGCCCCATAATTACACATGTAAATGCCTAGTAAGCTGATGAGAACATGAGAATAGCCGTTTGCTGAAGACAGCAAGTGATAAAACCTAGAGGATGAAGAGGCTGGCAGGCAATGCTGGCTTCCCCTTATCAGACACCAGGCTATGATTATGCAGGTTGAATCAGTGTCTCTGTATGTTGGCATGATAGTGGTAATTGAAATGGAAGCAATTACTGTAAACTGAAATGACCTTACTGAGATATCGCAAGATTTAGTGGCTTGTTATTGTCATAAAGGGAGCTTAGAAGGGCATTCAAGAGCATCTTGTGGTGTTCACATAGTCCAGTCCAGTCTGCACAGATCCTGTGAGATGTTGTCTTGTGGTCATAGTTACACTGCTTACTGCTTACACTGCTCCTCAAAGCCCCCAAACACACACACACACACACACACACACACACACACACACACACACACACACACACACACACACACACACACACACACACACACACACACACAAACAATAACCAATGATGTCATCGCAAATGGAGGGGACATAAGGTACTGAATGTAGTGGTGTTACAAATCATGATGTATGTGAGAATTATTCTTTACTTGTTTTTTTTTTATATGGGTCTTTCCACCATCTTTTCTTTAATTGCAGCTCACTGAAAGATTTGATTTCTCTTGTGTTTTCATTTTTAGGTCCAACAAAATAACCTTTTGACACTGTAGCTTCTTGCCTATTTGCTCCTGGACCAAAGGTGTGATCCAAGGAGCTTTTAAGCCCTTTTTGCAGAGGGCCTGCATCACTCTGCACTAACCTCCACTTCCTCTGACTCTGTTACTGTAGCACTACACACAAAGCACAGGCTGCGTGCTCATGAATAGCTTCACGCAACCTCAGCGTCATGTTCAACTCAGTGTTTGTAGAACTAGAGCGACTCCTCTTCTTGTGAGCTGCTATGATACGCCGTCTCCACGTTTTAGTCTCCTTAATGTGTCGTACCACATGTGACACGTTGGTTTTATGTCACCGAGGGATGTGACTTTGTGCGGCGCACTGGTTTTTTGTTTTTGTGCCTTACACGTTCTTTTGTCTGATCGGCATTACGACTGTATGTTTGAATGAGAGTGATGTCCACTGGAAATGAGGAACCCACATCTTGTGCAGTGATTTATGAGCAGACGTAGCCTATATTTCCATCTATCAATTAGTTATACAGACGAATTCAGACATACACACTTACACACACACCCAGATTAATGTTCCACTTTGCATGTAGATATTTCTCATGTCTGGCAGCTGATCCAGCAGAGCGATGTAATCTGGCTTAAACAAATGAGAGAGATGTAATGATAATCCTGGTTTGTTTCAATAGCGGTAAACTCTTTCTTAGTTAGGCATATCAAATTCATATTGATGTAAATAGGTGTCCGTGTTAAAATGTTGTGAAATAATGCTGCATGCACAAAATCTATACTTCACACATGACACTTTTAGACCCTCGTATAAGATCCTCCTGCTGTGTGTAGTTAAACACACACTTGTATTGGAACAAAACTGTAGTTGTTATAATAAACTCTGCCAGCACAGCAGCGCATATTAATAAATGTGTCACAAATCAATTACCACGTTATGATAAACAAAACACTTCAATTAAAATGGTAAATATTGATTCAGTGTTACTTTGATAGGGGAGAAATGAAGCCACCGCTGCCCTGTAACAATATTTCACTGCTGAGGTATTGACTGATATGCCTCATTGACTCCAATTACTAATCCTTTAAAACTAAATAAGTTACTCCTGCAGTCGTTTTCTCCTGTGAACAGCAGCACCAAAAATTTTATCTTCATTTCCCTCCAGTGTCTAAATTACCTCTCCTAACTAATTCATCAGGCCCAGTGTTGGCATCTCAGGCCATTACCTCCCGTATGCTAAATGGTTCACATCAGTGTTTGATTAGCATTGCTAACAGAGGACTTCCTCGCTTGTGTCTCAATGGCTGGTGTGTTTATGCCAAGTGGCACGGTTAAGAGGTGACAGCAGATAAATTGGTCTCCACTGAGATAACCATTTCTGAAAGCCAGAGGCTGATTTGATGACGGTCATTAGCTAGCCCATTGGTAGCCCAAATTGATCATGTTGTCTCTGAGGCGAGAGACATCCTGCTTATGACCCAGTATGAGACATGGTGATTTGAACATACCATCCTGATGTCTGTGTCCTCACGAGGACGTGTTTATGCATCCATGAAGTGCTGTCTCAGTGCCATGAAACATACGTACATACATATATATATATTCTGCTCTGTGGATGTGTGTGGAAAACAGACAGAATAAAAAAAAAGACCATGGAATTGCTTGTGAGAAAGTGAGTCAGAGGTCATTGCTTTCAAGTTCTGTTCTTTGACTCTGAAGAAAGTACTGTAGAAGAATGCAGACGCTTAATGGAACACGGTTCCTCTGGTCCAGTGGGAGTGTGGAGGAGTGTGAGATGGGGAGTGAGAGCTCCTACTTTGTCCACTTTTCTCACTCCGGGGCCTGGCAGTAGGTCTAGCCACACAAAGACAGCCCTGTCACAGGATGTGAGGCCTGCTGTTACAGTACAGTAGGTCAGTGTCTCAGATCCTGTCTCTTGCCATCAGCCTACTAAACTCAGTCAGGCTCCTGTCTCCGTGTCTCCTTTATCTCCCCGCCTGTGCGCTGTGCATTCACATCTTTTTCAGGACATGGCTGATGAGCCCAGCTCCCCTGAGAGGCCGTCAGAGGGCCACTGTCCTCCTTACCCATAAGCCCGCAGGTCCCCTTTTTCCCGCTCTCTCCCCTGGCACTCGTCTCTGTTCCTGCGGCGTCGACACACCTGCCCTTCTACTCGACTGCCTTTGCCATGGTCTGTGCATTCGCATGTCCTTTATGCTGCATTAATCTTTTCTTCCATTTTCCCTTTCTTCCCATTTTCCTCTTTGTGTGCTTCCTCTATTTTTCTTCATTTGTTTAATAGTCCACACAGTTCTTATCTGGTTGTTCGAATGCTGAGGCTGATTCTCATTTTCTCTGGTGCTCTTCTCCGTTCCTCTTACCTTTATTTGCAGCTCTCATCCTATAATCTCTGTCCACCTTAGACACATGGTCCACCTTAGACTCTCTGTCCACCTTAGACACATGGTCCACCTTAGACTCTCTGTCCACCTTACACCCTCTGTCCACCTTCGACTCTCTGTCCACCTTAGACACATGGTCCACCTTAGACCCTCTGTCCACCTTAGACTCTCTGTCCACCTTATACCCTCTGTCCACCTTAGACTCTCTGTCCACCTTACACCCTCTGTCCACCTTAGACTCTCTGTCCAGCTCCTTTGTGGGACTCTCCATGAGTTTCATATGATGGAAACAGTCCTGCAGGCCCTCTTAGATCTAGAGGGGGGGCTGCAGACCTTTGTTTTACTAATGGCTCCTTCATCACAGGGCTCTCACATCTGCACACAGCTTCCCTTTAATGCCCTTTATTCCAAATTAAAGCAGTAGCCACTACCATCCATCATGGGTAGACCTAACCTTTATCAGAGGAGATGACTGTCGCAGACACAAATACAAGTGTGTGAAATGCACGCACGCACGCATGCATACAGAGATGGAGAAGGGAGCACCACGTACAGAGGGACTTATATAGATAGCTCTGAGGAACGGGAAGATCTACTGATGAGACCTGCCTGTCATTGTCATTTTAGCTTTCCATTACATTCCTGTATCAGACAGAATGTGTTATTTTTGTCTTCTGAACAGCCATTACAATAATCTTTCACATCAGAGTTCCTTTTCATTGTAAGTTTTTTGTTTTTTTAAAGGCGTTAGTACTCTGATTTAAGAAAGGCACTTTTACTTAAGTGCCTTGTCTGTGATACATTTTATGCAAATTGTGCACAATGGAGAATAGGCAAATTGCACTGACTACTTTGCAAGTGGAATTGCAGTGTTAAAAGCACAACTAAGTGGCTTTGTCTGTCGGGATAATTGCAAATGTGGTGACGCACAACAGTGGAATTACAGAAGTAATGTAGCGTTGCATATTCCATTATAATGACTATCATCACAAGTCTGTCCAATGTAAAGTAGAAGACGGAGAAAGGTAGATACAGATTCTAATGCATCGGTGAGTGTGTTCCAGTGTTGTGGGTGAATGTGTTCCAGTGTTGTGGGTGAGTGTGTTCCGGTGAGTGTGTTCCAGTGTTGTGGGTGAGTGTGTTCCAGTGTTGTGGGTGAGTGTTCCAGTGATGTGGGTGAGTGTGTTCCAGTGTTGTGGGTGAGTGTGTTCCAGTGATGTGGGTGAGTGTGTTCCAGTGATGTGGGTGAGTGTGTTCCAGTGTTGTGAGTGAGTGTTCCAGTGATGTGGGTGAGTGTGTTCCAGTGATGTGGGTGAGTGTTCCAGTGCTGTGGGTGAGTGTTCCAGTGATGTGGGTGAGTGTGTTCCAGTGATGTGGGTGAGTGTGTTCCAGTGCTGTGGGTGAGTGTGTTCCAGTGATGTGGGTGAGTGTGTTCCAGTGCTGTGGGTGAGTGTGTTCCAGTGATGTGGGTGAGTGTTCCAGTGCTGTGGATGAGTGTGTTCCAGTGTTGTGGGTGAGTGTGTTCCAGTGATGTGGGTAAGTGTGTTCCAGTGTTGTGGGTGAGTGTGTTCCAGTTCTGTGGGTGAGTGTGTTCCAGTGATGTGGGTGAGTGTGTTCCAGTGATGTGGGTGAGTGTTCCAGTGCTGTGGGTGAGTGTGTTCCAGTGCTGTGGGTGAGTGTGTTCCAGTGATGTGGGTGAGTGTGTTCCAGTGTTGTAGGTGAGTGTGTTCCAGTGATGTGGGTGAGTGTGTTCCAGTGATGTGGGTGAGTGTGTTCCAGTGTTGTGGGTGAGTGTGTTCCAGTGATGTGGGTGAGTGTGTTCCAGTGATGTGGGTGAGTGTGTTCCAGTGTTGTGGGTGAGTGTGTTCCAGTGTTGTGGGTGAGTGTGTTCCAGTGATGTGGGTGAGTGTGTTCCAGTGATGTGGGTGAGTGTTCCAGTGCTGTGGGTGAGTGTTCCAGTGCTGTGGGTGAGTGTGTTCCAGTGATGTGGGTGAGTGTGTTCCAGTGATGTGGGTGAGTGTGTTCCAGTGTTGTGGGTGAGTGTGTTCCAGTGTTGTGGGTGAGTGTGTTCCAGTGATGTGGGTGAGTGTGTTCCAGTGATGTGGGTGAGTGTGTTCCAGTGTTGTGGGTGAGTGTGTTCCAGTGATGTGGGTGAGTGTGTTCCAGTGATGTGGGTGAGTGTGTTCCAGTGTTGTGGGTGAGTGTGTTCCAGTGTTGTGGGTGAGTGTGTTCCAGTGATGTGGGTGAGTGTGTTCCAGTGATGTGGGTGAGTGTGTTCCAGTGTTGTGGGTGAGTGTGTTCCAGTGATGTGGGTGAGTGTGTTCCAGTGATGTGGGTGAGTGTGTTCCAGTGTTGAGGGTGAGTGTGTTCCAGTACTGTGGGTGAGTGTGTTTCAGTGATGTGGGTGAGTGTGTTCCAGTGATGTGGGTAAGTGTGTTCCAGTGTTGTGGGTGAGTGTGTTCCAGTGTTGTGGGTGAGTGTGTTCCAGTGATGTGGGTGAGTGTGTTCCAGTGTTGTGGGTGAGTGTGTTCCAGTGTTGTGGGTGAGTGTGTTCCAGTGATGTGGGTAAGTGTGTTCCAGTGATGTGGGTAAGTGTGTTCCAGTGTTGTGGGTGAGTGTGTTCCAGTGTTGTGGGTGAGTGTGTTCCAGTAATGTGGGTGAGTGTGTTCCAGTGTTGTGGGTGAGTGTGTTCCAGTGATGTGGGTGAGGAGATTCTTGTGTTGTGGGTGTGTGTTGGTGGTGAATATGGTATATTGTATTTAGTGGTGGGCCGTTAACGGCGTTCGTTAATTTGATACTCTTATCGGGCGATATAAAAATTATCGCAGTTAATCTATTCTTAAAGTTGGGTTGGGAACTGGGTCAAAATGGGTAAGCAAACTATGATGACTTTCAACTTGATAGTTTAGCTCGGCTGTATTCCTAACCAAATTGCACAGTAGGGGCGAGAATGAGTTTTTAAACCTGTGAATTACAAATCGTACGTGTTTTTACATGGATGCAGCCACGAAGTCGCCAGGTTTGCTTCATGGAAAATTCTTTTTTAGGAACGTAAAGTGTTACCGGATCGGAGCTCGGAGCGGTCATTTTCTGCATGGTCCTAGCGCTAGATTCGTCGCTATTTAAATATTTATTTTTAACCGTTTGTAAGGAATGCCACCTGATCTCCACCTAACCAGCCTCACCTGACGCTCATCACCACACCCCCTGTATCTCTACTTAAACGCCCACATTCACAAACGCCCTGGTCTAATGCACTGTCACGTTGACGACCCCGGCCCCTCCCTTTTGTGCGTGTGTCAACGTTGTCTACGTGCTTTGTCTGCGTCAGTGGATATCCGTGGTTAGGGTTTTGTCGTGTGATTAATAAGTCTCACCTGTGAATCGTCTCGTGATCACGTGGGGATAATGTGGTTTGTCTATTTAATGTGCGCTCGCGCAGTGTCCTGTGCTCGTCGTTGTCTAAGTCTGCACGTTGTGTGATTATTCTGTGTTGCTCGTGCGCTATTGCGCAACCGTTATTTGTTATTAAAAGTGACGTTTGCCACGAAAGCAAGGATTCCCGTGTCTCGTCCTTCGCCCTGCCCGTACGTCACATGCACCCTCTGTATTAAGAAACCCTATCTCAAAAACTGACTTTTAGTAATTACTTGGGTAGCACGCATATGAGCCATTTTAATATAGATTAATCTAGATTAAAGTAGATAATGTAGATTTTGAAGTAGATAATAGTATCATTGTATCTGTGTGTTGCAGTTCTGTGGGTGATTTTGTTTCAATGGTTTGGGCGATTTTGTTTCAGTACTGTTAGTATTTTACAGTGCTATGAGCAAGTATGTTGCAGTGCTATGTGTCAGTATATTGTTGTGGTGTTTTGAGGGGGAATATGTCTTATAATTGTAGCATTTTTTGCACATTTCATTATTCCTGCTTGACAGACAACAAAGAACCCAGAGAAGAAAACTCAACCCCCCAGTAATGACAGAACACCATCATACAGCATCTTCACAGCATCATCACTGTGTTTCAGCCCACTGCTCATACCTATTCTGTCTTTTATTGTTAATTCCCCCTGTTTTAAATGCCCCACAATGGGAGCAGATAAGAAATTGCTTGTGTTTACAAGCACAGTGTTCAGCGAGCTAACTGCAATGGTTTAGGATTGTAAAAGGTAGTAGATGGTTCATAAATAATGAAGAAAGCCATTTTAAAGAAGCTTGGGTTTGATTCCTTTATGACACCCCTGTGTGCTTCCTAATGATCAGCTTAATGAGGTGAGTGCAAGAGTTCAATTCATTGTCCAAATCAATAGGACTTTTTTCCCCTTCTCAGTTTTTATAGTTTTAGTAGTAATCTCTGGAAACTTGTGCACTCTACTACATTTCTGACAATTCATGTGTGTGTGTGTGTGTGTGTGTGTGTGTGTGTGTGTGTGTGAAAGAGAGAGAGAATCAGAATTGTAGTGAAGTGCACAAGTTTCCAGATAAAAAGGATATTTCTGAGGTCCTCCTAGGAACCAGTTTGTGTATGGAAACAGTATATTAATCATAACAACAACTTCATAGGGTTCTAATGTTACTGGGAAGTAAATCAGTTGTCAAAGCAAACAGATTAATTTATTAATACGATTAATACTTACTAATTAACATATATATATATATATATATATATATATATATATATATATATATATATATATAGAGAGAGAGAGAGAGAGAGACCATGTTAAAAGTAATTGCATTACATTGTACACAATGTCATATAATATGTATATATACAGTACAAGTACTGTATATATATATATATATATGAGATATATGAGAAGGAGAAGATTTGTGGTAAGTAACTTAGGTGCAGTAGGCCTGCAGCCGATCTAAATGAACCGATCTAAATGTGCTACGTTTGCATTTATTAACACAACCACTGAAATTACATATGTTTATAAAGACATTGTGTGGAATGCATTGTAATGTAATGCAGTCAGTGCTATATAATGATGATTTAAGCATGAAGTGAATATTAAACACATTGCTCTTCGGTTTGAGCAGTGATGATTTTGCATTTCACATGTTTTGGTTGTGGAGCAAGACAGCACCCCTACAAACCTATATATTGCACACAGCATAACTTACCCCCCCCTCCCCCCCATCAATATATTATACACACACCATAACATAACCCTCCCTACATACTTATATTATACACACAGCACAACCTCCCCCATATCACTTGTCTACATTATACACACAGAATAACACCCCCACCCCATTTTAAACCGAATGTGCACAGAGAGAAAATAACAGCAAGCTTTACATATAAAGCTTGTAGATTTGAATGTTGTCTTAAATGTGAAGTATGCTTTCACCCTATTATTGATGAGGGCAATTTTTGTTTCAGCTTCAGGTTTTCATCAGGATCACTCAAAAGAGGGTTTGAATCACTTTCATTGGCTGTTTTAAGAGTAAGAGATTTCAAACCAACCACTTTGCATACTCAGCAACTAGTGTTACTTGTGTCCTCCTGCTGTGGTTAATAATGCAAACCTCCCAATGAGGCCTGGCTGTGTTAGCATGGGATTGCAACATTCACCTGTTCCTCCGTGGGGAATACAGTGGGGATATGGAACACTTCCTCTGCTTTACCCGAAAACTACCTGTAATTCGCAGATCAAATCTGCAATATTCCTCTGTAACTGCCATCACATTGCATCATTCCATTATTGTGCTAGCATGAAGCAAAATTAAATTAAATAAAGTAATTTGAACCATATTTGCTCATTTGTGCAAGAGAAGGTCTGATTTCTTTTATCATTAGGTATCTTTGGGAAATATTTTGTGGAAGAACTAGATTAAGGATTCAGTCTTGGTGAAATTAAAGTGATTCTCATTATCCTTTATGAGAGGAACAGGCACACTGACAATTAATCATCTTTTACAAACTGCATTTTTTACATTTAAAACCACATAGCATAATAAATAGGCATACATTGGTACATCACATCATTTAAAAAATAATTAAAATGCAAAGTTAAATCAACATTGTGAACATGGGTAATGTTATGTGGGAAGTATGGAAGTGCACATTAGACTCTTGCTCATAATGATACATTTCTGCACATTGGAGACAAAGTAAATATAATTTTAAAAGGTCAAAAAAATATTATGAAATGAAACTCCTGACAAACATCAGCTCTGCTCATTCACAACGTTTGTTTGAAAATGAAATCATAGTTATCATCGCCTTTTGTGTTACCATAACATGCATCACATACAGCTCGGGGCCATCATAATCATGTGTTCTTCCGTGGTGCCAGAGACCCTGTGTAATAGAGATGTCCACGTTTACCGCATTCATGGACCACGTTATTTTCTTTCTTCCCAGGTTCCTTGTTTACATGGCAGATGAGCTCCAGACAGACTTGAGCTATTGTCTGCCTGTCCTGCATGCAGTACCCAGATGCACTCATCCAAAGGCTGATTACTATTATCTCTTCTCCACAGGCCAGCGAGCCGTCTCACTAAGTGTGCCTCTGTTCTTCTCTCCTTGTGGATCCTGCATAATTTGCTGAGAGTATATTTGGGAGGTGACGGATGAAGGACGGAGGCCCACACCCTCGTGTCTGATCTGGCACGGGGCCCAATCTGTGGGGCTCGCTCTGCGGGAGTGGCCCGAAAACCACCGGGAGCTTCCACAGTGTTTTATTCCTCAGCTGGGCGCAGGTTCCTCAGTCATTCTGTCAGGCTAGAATAAAGTGGATTTTTTCCCCCTCCCCACCAGCTCATTTTATCACCCCCAGTTTTGTAGTGGAAATGATTGGGGCGCTATGGCTGGTGCATGGCCACAGCAGTATGGTGCAGGCTTTGAACGGGAGGCGGTTGTCTCCAGTGCCACAGTGTGACTGACAGCTTTATGATTTCAGTGTAAACTAACCGCCACCTTGCCTCCCACCCATGCTGTAACCTCGCCCCTGACAGCCCGGCCCGTGAGGCTCTTTCAGGATTGCAGGAAACTACACTTCTTTGGAGATTGCATTTCAGACACTTCATCACTTCAGGGGTAGTGGTAGCCTTGTGGATTGGCTATCAATCGGGAAGTTGGGGGTTCGAATCCCAGCTCTGCCGTACAGCCCTCTTGGGCCCTCGAGCAAGGCCCTTAACTCTCTGGTCTACTGGGGCGCTGTACAGCATGGTAGTGGATGTTGAGCTGCTTTAACCGTTAGAGTTGCTTTTACACAACAACCAAAATAACTCTCCAAAAACAATCCTGTGGTCAGAAAGTGCAGCATTGATGAAGGACTGGGAAACGCTAAACAAAAAAACAAACATACCCACAAATAGTGTATGGGCATCAATTACTAACTGTTCGTCACACAACACAAAAACAAGCTCGGTGTGTGTAAGAGTACCTGGTGAGTACAGGTATTCACTCACTGTCTAACTTCCTCTCCGGCGTACTGAGCCTCTACCACTGCTGCTGGTCTGCTCACATTAGATGTATTTGTCAGAAACAAAAATCCATTTCAAACATTCTCAGAAAAATTCAATTAGGCAATGTTCAAAGCGAAAATTTAAACTGATGAAGAGTTATGGTTGTTAACAAGGGAGAGAGCAGATGTACTGAAGAGAAAATACATATTCCCATCACATTTTCTGGCATGAACCCATTACTGAATAATTTATACTGTGAGGAGGAGAAGTCTTCCGTAACATAGCAAGCAAACAAGTGTCTGTCTGAAGAGATACAAGGTAGAAGCACACTTGTCTGTGCATAACAATGAATCAAAATCTCTAGACACCATTTCGACTCCAATCCCAAGGCTACTTGGCCGGGCTAAACCGTAGTTACGTCTGACACTCCCACACGCTGGCCAAAGATGCATATTAGTCATTGGAAAGTTACAGACGCCACGGGAAAACAAGGGCTAGCGCTTGTGGGAAGAACGAGAGCTCCCTGCTAGGAAGCCTCTCTGATATGAAGCTTTGTAGAGGCTGTGTTACTTGTAGCATAGCGTGGGTGTTTGCAGCTATCAGTGGGTGGTTCAGCCCACCATGCTTTGCCCTGAGAACCTTGTGTGTTCTGCCGGAGATTGGTTCACAGCTGGTGAGCTAACACTCTTAATTCTGTCCTTGGCCCAGCCCACAGAGAGCCAGCATTCCAGCCAGCAGGGCCTTGGCTAATTGGGCTGGGACTTCATCTTTCCCAGTACAGGGCAGTGTGTTGGTGTTTATACTAATGAATAGGGCAATTAGCCTCAGGACCCCAACTACACTAGAAACACTGACATGCAGTTCCACACACATGCGGGCAAAGAGGAATTCTACGTACAAGGAGAAACAGTATGGGATTTTTATTAGTGGATTTTTTTCACATACAATGGTTACTGCTTACACACTGAAGATCAAAGCTTAGACAAAAACAGCCAAACTGGAACTGCTGTGCACTGTGACTGAACTTCACCAACCCACTTGTTGGTGCAGTAATGCACACAAAATCATGTTTCTTTCTGCAGTAAATAATGTCGTTGTACAAGACGGGGCAGTTCAGCCCCTTGGCTGGCATATGCAGTAATGTTAGTGTCCACCGGGCAGATCTGGTCTGGGACTCATGCACCATCCAGAATCATTTTTACACTCATACTGCCTGTTTTTTGATTCAGTAGAGTGGTTTGTTTAGCGTTGGACCACATGTGTCTAGCTGCCCCTTCAGCACAGAGCAGGAAGGTATGTAGAGACACTGAGGTGGAGTGAGTCCAGGGTTGGACCCGGGTACCCTTTCCCACGCAGGGCTCTATATGTTGACAGATCCTTACCGAAGGCAAGACCAGTAAACCGTCCATCCAATCACTTACAAGCTTATAAAGTACAGTTTTGTTTACGCATGTGTTTTTGTTTGTAGAAATGTGAGTAGATATACTGAACTGCAACAGAAGCCTGCATGAGAAACTAAAAGATACAAAAGTACAAAAGACAGTAGTGCTTAATATAACATACATCAGTGTGTTGTTGCTGCTTTGAAAGGGTAATTCAAGTGAAATTAATACTTTTATTGCAAAAATGGCATTTTGAAAAGAGGTAGTTGGGCTCTGTTTGAGAACGTCTAACACAGAAGTGGTTGTTTTTTGCCACACACATTCAATGTGATTTTTAGATAAGACACTGGGGAATAAGAGTAGAGGGTGATGGATCTACTGAATAAGGGTGATGGATCTACTGAATAAGGGTGATGGATCTACTGAATCCATTAATAATAGATCATTAAAAGAGTTCACCCACAGCTCCAAGATCACCACCATCCGTACCTTCTATATAAGGTGATATGAGGTTTTACTGATATTAATCACGTACGTTTAATAATATGTTTTTTGGAACATAGACTGAGGTACCAGCATACATTACAGTTTTTGACGACTGCTAACGTGCGTTTGTCCAATCTGTAGTCACATTTTCAAAACTCCAAACACAGTGAACACAACATCAGTTTTCAGTGGCTATACTATTAGTCCAATTCATGTTGTTATGGCACAAAATGCAGTCATTTTACATGTTTTTATAATGCTTAAATTTTCTATACACACAAGGTTATCCAATAACAAAATTCTGGATCGTTTTTGTGTTATTTACAATTGCTTGTACACAGCATGCCAAAAATGAAAACCTAAGGTTCAAAACCTTAAATATCGTATAAAATGCCAAGTTCTGCAAAAACAAAGGCAGCTAAAAAGTTATTACTGTTGTACACATTTTTTGCATTTTAAATAAAGTATAGTATAAAATATATATACATATTTATAAAAAGTATAAAATAAAATGAAGTACAGTAATGTACCGGGTCAGAGAGCAGCAAATATAACTATTTGTTCTGCAATCTCAAGTGCTGGTTTGGTCCTTCACAAATGCCAGATTGGTCCCTATAACAGTGACCTCCTTCTTTCGTTTTTGAATTAACTCTACCAACAACTGGTTCCAGAAGCAGAAAGTGAACAGGTGGGAGGAAACATGAGGACATTTGTGATGGGACGATGTAGCATTTTGTCATTCTCATGTCATCACAAACTGGTTTATAGACCATTCAAGAGTGATGTCCCTTTTCCTCCCACCCTGCTCACCTTTCCTCAACCCCACTAAGGAACTTTTTTCAGTCTGGAGGTGGAAGGTGTATGATCATCGGCCCCATGACCAAATGTCCCTGCTGCATGCAATGGATCCCGGCTGCAGAGACATTTCAGCTGAAGACTGCCAGGGGTGAATAAGGCATACCAAGCTTTTCTACCCCAGGCCCATGGCAAGGGCCAACATCAGATGTGATGTGGATGAAAACATGTGGCCAACTGCTGAAGGCCGTTTAGATTAGACCTAACAAGGCTGTTCAGTTTTGTATTCTGTTTTTCCCCCTTGTGTGGCTTTTTTTGTATATGTGTATTTTTACACATATGGGACCTTGGCTAATTATGTTTACAATTACGATAATTATTTTTTGGGTTAGGCCACAATTTACAGTAATGTCCCTAATACAGTAAAATATATCCTTTACTGCAAAACTGTTACTGAATACTTTTTTGTCTAATTTACATTCCATATAGTACCTAACAGTAAATATCACTCATTGTGTAGACAGTATGTTGCCAAAAATGCACACATTTGAAAAAAAGGTCCAAATGAAGCGGATTACATTAAAAATGAACTAACTAAGAAAACAACAGATGTTACTGTAAAATGTCCGTTGTTTGCTGGGAGAGGGTAAAATATTACATGTAATACTGTTTCTGTATTGCCATCAAATGTTAGTTTTTTTACAGTGGTTGTGCAGTCATTGACTATGTTCATCTCGAAAAGAGAATATGTGCTAGTGTTTGAAAGAATGATTGGATACTGAACCAGGTTTGCTGTGTTTTAACAAAGTTGTTTGCATTGTGAAATGCAGAGTTGTTATTTAGTTAAGAAAATGCGCTTTTGAACACGATATTAACTATTTGGCTATTTGTGTGAGGTCAATGTGTTGCTGAGTTTTGACAATGTATCACAAGTATTGGGAAATGCACGTTAGCAGTCGTCAAAAACTGTAATACTGTTCATAAAGTGATACTATAATATTAGAGCCAGCTGGCCTCTCTTAATGTGTAGAGTGCAGTCTTCTTCCTTTTTACTGTAGAATGGGTAAGAATTTATACAACATTTACTCAGCGGAGTACAAATTGAGGCAGTTTAGCTCTTCTCAAGTGTGTGCTTGTGTGAGAGAGAGACAGTGTGTGTGTATGTGTGTGTGTGTGTGTGAGTGTGTGTGTGCACACATATGTATGTGTGCACGTGCATGTTTCAGATTGTGTGTGTTGTGTGTGTGTGTGGTGTGTGTGTGTGTGTGTGTGTGTGTGTGTGTGTGTGTGTGTGTGTGCACACATATGTATGTGTGCACGTGCATGTTTCAGATTGTGTGTGTGTGTGTTGTGTGTGTGTGTGTCTGTGTGTGTGTGTGTGTGTGTGTGTGTGTGTGTGTGTGTGTGTGTCTTGGGACACTGATGACAGAGGCAGACTATTGACCCCAGAGTTGTGCAGCTGGCAGAAGCTCCTGATGAGGATGCCACTCCTCTTGACAGCGATAATTGGGAAGTGTTTATGCAGGGCTGACATTTAAATATTTGTGGAGGGCCCCAGATCATCCATGAAGGCCGTTCACTGAGGGACCCGCATGTGAGCGCTTGTGACATTTAGCTTGGTTACAGACCGGTGCAGAATTAAATCACATCAGCATGACACCTTACCATAAACAAATACAATGAATTACAAATTGATTACATTGTAATCATCTTAATTTGTCAAAAGGGTCAGAAGTCATTAAGCATGTAGCCTACATTTTGTGTGTCACTTTAAGCTGCTATTTAATAAAATTACCAGTTCACTGTTGACAGTGGTTTGCTATGCTCCCAGTCACCATACACGCCATGCCCATCACTGAAGTGCAAAGTGACACACACCCCTGCCTCCATCTGCAGGGAAGGGCAAACAGTGACCCTGCTGAGTACCTTTCCTGTTCCACACCTTCTCATACGCATTAAGACACAAGCGTTCTTTTAACACGTTGTGATACATTGTTGCCTTTTACGCATTATTATCTCTGTAGTGATAAGAGCACTAGGTTGTTCTCTTTAAACATCCTGCTTCCATTCACCTCTTATGGTTTTGCATTACGATATCACCAGGGACTTTTGTCAGTTGCCCAAACATGTTCTTGGCCATGTGTAACGTGCAAGAACTAGGAGAAGGACACAAATACTGCTGAGAGTCAGATTTATTAGTAGGAGGGGGAGTTTCCTCCTGTTTCCTACTTAGTTTGGTTCGAGTCGCTCTTGAACGGCGAGGCATTACATTCACGTAAACACTCAGAGCTTTCAGACACCGAAACTCTGAATGTAACAGTAAAAAACTCTTAGCGTGTATACCAGTACACAGATTAATCAGGTAACACCTCTCAGGCACAGCAGAGAACACACATATGACGGACAGGTTCTTATACAACCAACAGACAAACAAAACACACTCTAGATGAAATATACAATAAACCAAAACACCGCCAAATAGACCTTACAAAAGAGACTAACCGTACTTACTAACACTCGAAGGACCATAACGAGCGAACTCAATGATAATCACAACGCTCAACATGGGACGATCTATAAAACAACACAAAACACACCTGACACTATCAACTAAACACCGAACACGCAATATTCACAGTTTAAATACCAAGGACAGGTCCAGATATCAAAACACGGGAAACAGAACATACGAACACTAGCAACAGTACACACCAGAATGACTCACAAGGAAGGACTGGGCACACGGGAATATAAACCAAACAAATCAGGACATTAAACGTGAACAGCTGATTGAAACTAATAATGGGCGGTAGGATCAGGGGGCGTGACAGAAGAACACTACGGAGATGCAACTAAAACCAAAACTAAGGAAAACAGATCTCACCCAGGTTTGGGGCGGAGCAAACGTTACAGTACCCCCCACAAAAGCGTGCCACACTGGGGCACGCAAGAAAACGCCCCCCCCCCCCCCCCCCCAGAGAACAAAGTAGGGGCCGGGGTATATCCAGACATCGAACCACCGAAGACCAATTACACTAAACCAAGGCAGGCACAAAACAGGCCTCAGGAAGAGACTCCGGTCCCTGACGAGCCTCCGACTCACCAACAGGCTGAAAGTCCGAGGCAGGTATAGAGGTAGACCAGGAGCCACTCGGGGCCGGAGTGGCGACGGCGGCAGCCGGGGTGGCGCAGGAGAGCGCGGCCGCCGGGGTGGCGCAGGAGAGCGCGGCCGCCGGGGTGGCGCAGGAGAGCGCGGCCGCCGGGGTGGCGCAGGAGAGCGCGGCCGCCGGGGTGGCGCAGGAGAGCGCGGCCGCCGGGGTGACGCAGGAGAGCGCGGCCGCCGGGGTGACGCAGGAGAGCGCGGCCGCCGGGGTGACGCAGGAGAGCGCGGCCGCCGGGGTGACGCAGGAGAGCGCGGCCGCCGGGGTGACGCAGGAGAGCGCGGCCGCCGGGGTGACGCAGGAGAGCGCGGCAGTAGCAGCTGCCTTCAGGGTCACAGGAGACGTGGAAGACCCGCCATGGGTCACAGGAGACGTGGAAGACCCGCCATGAGTCACAGGAGACGTGGAAGACCCGCCATGAGTCACAGGAGACGTGGAAGACCCGCCATGAGTCACGGGAGACGTGGAAGACCCGCCGTGGGTCACGGGAGACGTGGAAGACCCGCCGTGGGTCACGGGAGACGTGGAAGACCCGCCGTGGGTCACGGGAGACGTGGAAGACCCGCCGTGGGTCACGGGAGACGTGGAAGACCCGCCGTGGGTCACGGGAGACGTGGAAGACCCGCCGTGGGTCACGGGAGACGTGGAAGAGTTGGCCAACGGGGAGACACTGGAGGAAATAACAGACGAGGAAGCGCCTACAAACGCGGAAGACGAAGAAGTCCCGGAGACCGGTTCCATGGTCAACAGAGCCATCACAGAGTCTAGCTGATCAGGCAGTAAGGCAGCCTTGGAACTAGGTTTTCTTGCCAAAGGAAAGTCTGTGGAATCAGACAGGGGAATAGGGGGAGCGGTTTGAGTAGGGCTGCATAACCCTCGTCTCCACCCTACGTACTGGATCGGGTCATCACCCTTAGACTGGAAAGACCTTCGGCAACATAAGAGGCTACTTTCTCTTCTCCTCTCCTTTAGGGGCAAAGGTGTACAAGGGACTGCCCTAGGTTTTATTCCTTCACCACGGACAGCTGGCACAGATCCAGCACCCAAAAACCGGTCTTTCAGAAACTGAAAGAACCCGACTACCGTCAACGCCTCCTTTCCTCGATTGGCTAAAACGATATCCGCCCAATCTCGAGCCTTTCCTCTCAGAAATGACCTCACAAAAAGGACAAGAACGTCATCCGGCGGTCTCGGACACGTCAAATGTCTCAAATAGATCTCGCATTGCATTATAAAGACGTTAATCTGATCGCTCTCGCCGCTAAAGATACTGGGGCATGCCATAACTGAGGGAAGCACGACAGGTTTACCCAGAGGATCCAATATTAATAATTCCGACTGCAATGCGTCTAATCGGTCTGTAAAAGACATTGTCTCATCAACTAAGTCGGTCTTACCCTGACACAATACGTCCGGGCTCGAGTCCTTCAACGGAGTGGCTACCAAAAGAGTGTTATGTATTTCTCCCTCCACAACCGTAGGACTAACGTCAGACTCTCGCGCTGTGTCCGAAAATGGTGAGTCATTCTGTAACGTGCAAGAACTAGGAGAAGGACACAAATACTGCTGAGAGTCAGATTTATTAGTAGGAGGGGGAGTTTCCTCCTGTTTCCTACTTAGTTTGGTTCGAGTCGCTCTTGAACGGCGAGGCATTACATTCACGTAAACACTCAGAGCTTTCAGACACCGAAACTCTGAATGTAACAGTAAAAAACTCTTAGCGTGTATACCAGTACACAGATTAATCAGGTAACACCTCTCAGGCACAGCAGAGAACACACATATGACGGACAGGTTCTTATACAACCAACAGACAAACAAAACACACTCTAGATGAAATATACAATAAACCAAAACACCGCCAAATAGACCTTACGAAAGAGACTAACCGTACTTACTAACACTCGAAGGACCATAACGAGCGAACTCAATGATAATCACAACGCTCAACATGGGACGATCTATAAAACAACACAAAACACACCTGACACTATCAACTAAACACCGAACACGCAATATTCACAGTTTAAATACCAAGGACAGGTCCAGATATCAAAACACGGGAAACAGAACATACGAACACTAGCAACAGTACACACCAGAATGACTCACAAGGAAGGACTGGGCACACGGGAATATAAACCAAACAAATCAGGACATTAAACGTGAACAGCTGATTGAAACTAATAATGGGCGGTAGGATCAGGGGGCGTGACAGAAGAACACTACGGAGATGCAACTAAAACCAAAACTAAGGAAAACAGATCTCACCCAGGTTTGGGGCGGAGCAAACGTTACACCATGTAACTGATCTGAGGTATTCCAGCCTGCGCCAAGCAATGCTGCTCTTATCTGGGTCAGTGTGTTACCACTCATCTCAAACCACCCATTCAACCTGATTATTACGTTCCACAGTTCGGCTCTGTCTCTAAGGTATGCTTCAGATTGTCCTGCTGCTGTTGGAACGTGGCATTGGGACGTGAGGCTGTAAGGAGAACAGTAGTGGGTGCTACCGGAGTACAATGTAAAGACCATTGAATGTTTTCATTTAATGTTTACCCGAATGTCCTTAATCAGTGGATCCCTCTACAGTTACTGGGATCTCTGCATTGGTCACATAAGAAACAGATCTGATTCTGATATGTTATACTGGCAGTGTGTTTCTGTGGACATAATTTATATTGGTACATGTAATTTGCTTGATACTATCTAGTTAAATTTAATTTGGCCATTTAAACGTTAAGACAGGAGTGCTGTCAAAGAAACCCACACTCCACACCTGCCACTATGATAACTTTACAGCAGAGCAGTAATTATCACAGCTATGACCCACAAGGTGGAAAACACATCCCCTTTACCACAGGAATGTTAACCAGCAAAGTGCTTACCAGAAGCACTGCCCTCAAATGAATGTGTGTGTCTTTGCGTGGGGGTGTGTGGGTGGGTGTGCATGTCTGTGTTGTCATATTTTTGAGAAATCTTTTTTAAAACAATGTTTATTTTCCAATACATATCAAACTTTAAATAATAAATCTTAAAATAATAAATCATATTTGGCCACCTCTTACAATGGCAGGTGATATCTTTTGAACAACAGTAGCCATGTGAATTCATGGCAGCGTATTCATGGTTACAGGGGTAGCAGCACACATTATGTGATTATGTGGGACAGGCACGTGCGGAGTAAAAGCGACACTGAGGAACAGGTGCTGGGGAACCTGGGAGATGCGGGCCGGTAGCGTTAGCTTCTCTAGATACAGCGTTTGACCAGAGGACACACAGAGCTGCTCCACACATCTGTGGAGGTGTAGGAGCGTTTCCAGTACTGCGCACACAGCAGCAAAGATCCCCAGACAGTTTTACTGAAACTCTCGAGGACTGGTGCCATCTCCATGATGAAATTTGTACTGAAAATGTGCAATTCATTCCTGTAGGGTACAGTCAGGTTTTACCACCAACTTTACTGCAAAACCAGCAGGATTGGTTATGTGGTAGGTTTGGAAAGTTAATACCTATGGAGTGGAAATATTAAAAGACAATACAGAAAAAAATAAATGTAAATAATACAACGCTGAGGTAAACTTGAAACTAGTATTAATTGCTAATCTTTCTATGGGACTGTGATGATGTAACACAATGTCACGTTGTGTATTATACAACATTAACAAGTGGCTGTGGAGAAAGTTTGATTGGTTGGTTGGAGGTTTGTTCTGAGTAATGGCCACTGTGCAGCTATTGTAAACTTTATATTTCTAACAGAATATTGTATGCAGCAAAAGCTTATAATGAGCTTAATATGTTCATTTAAAAAAATTATGTGGTGTATTGATTAATGTATTCAATGTATTCATTCGTTTGCGAAGTAGCAGTGTAAATAGCAGGGAAACGTCACAAAATATGATTGGCCACCTGAACATTATCACTACTGACATAATTGTCAGTGCTGAATCAAGGCTTGGTCTCCTCCTGCAGTCAGTGGACGATCTCAGGGGCAGTCATGGTCTGGTGGTTAGGGAACTGGTTTTGTGACCAGAGGGTCATGGGTTTGATTCCCAGATTTGAGGCCATGACTGAGGTGCCCTTGAGCAAGGGACCTAACCTAAGTATGGCACATTTACATTACTAATGAATACTAGTCTTCAAGGAGAGTTTATGGTGCACCACAGTGTCTACCAATAGACCTTTAAGATGCAACCATCTGAAGGACTATACTTGCAAAACAAGTTGAGACATTTAAATGTTTTTCATAGAAAGCTTAAACGATCGAAGTTCTCATGTACAGAATGTAATGTAATAACCATTCACATATGAGCCTATAAACATACAGCCATATCTAGAGAATTTAATGTATAAAAATTTAGTCCCTGTTGCTTGGTTTCAGTGTAAACTGGAGTAATTGGTGTAAATATATATCACATTATAGTATGTCACTTCATCTCCAGATTTCTAACAGTAATTGATCAAGTTAGTTGATAAATTATGGCCAGTCTGAACTAAATACATTCATTCCTGACCTGTAATCAATTAAAGATAAAAGGGTCATGAAACAATGTCTTTGGATGAATGATCTACCAGGAACTTACAATATGCAAATACTCATTAATCCATATTCCCATTAGGGATTTATCACTAGCGTAGACAAGCTGCATGAGTGGACGTCTCAGTGTGAGTGAGGCCTGCTCAGGTTTCTCAGCATGCTGGGATTGTATCTTGGCATTCTGGAGGTGTGTTGGCGTCTGCTTTCCTGCTTGCCAACACTGGCGCTTGAAGAATTTCACACTGAAACATACACTAACAACTAAAAGAGCTAACAAAAACAATTTGCAAAGAAAGACTTCCAACTTCCATATCGCTGCTGCTAATATGTCTGTGTCATATAGTGACAGAAAAATCACTGAAGATTATTTAACAACTTCATGGACCTTAAGGAGAGTGGGTGATGATTTTAGCATTCAAATTGCATGGTGATGGATATTTGCTTCCTTTTCTACTTGTTATTAGCGTCTGGACACCAGACATGTCTTGGCAGATTGATGCTATTTGGCATACACAACAAATAGTGTAAATTAGATTTTTATTCAAGCCATTCATTTACACGCATTATACTCAGAGGTAGAAGATGTGTTTGAGGAGCTTGACTAAGACTGAGAACCTATAACTGATGTACTCTGAAAGAACTCACACACAGGGATGCAGTCGTGTGGACAGCAATAACCATGAGTCAAATATATGACCTCTGGATCAGAGGCATTAAAAAGGTGAAGCTATTAGATGCGTGAAATCTTCCCACAATTCGGTGAATATTTGAGAGAGAATGGTGAGCATTGGGAATAGTCCATTAGATAGCGCATGCACACACAGGATAAGTGGCCCAAAGACACACAGCTGGAAGCCAAAACTGCATTTCCAAAGAGAAAGAATTGAATGGAAGGATTGTATGTTGGGGGGTCGGGGTGAGGAAGGGTATGTTGCAATTATGAGTCCATGTGGAGCAGTGTTCAGGACTTTGACCCTGACCCAGTCAGCAGCTTTGATAGTTTATGGACCATTGGACTACATTTAATTTCACACACAACAGTGGACCATTAGGGGAGTGGCTGCTGGGACATTTCATTCTATAACCCCGTGGTTCAGTTCACTTAGGATGCACATTTCTGCAGCTGCTCTAATGGTAAGTGCATATAAGTGGAAGAAGTAAGCAATAGGCTTCCAGTTTTCATGAATATCAGTTCTTTGTGGGTATAGAAACTTGTCCTTAAATGTGGGAATTTATTTACCTCTGCTCAAATAAAACTCAACTCAAAAACAAAATTCAAAAGCACTCACCCAAAGACTTTTTTCTTTTGTGGTCTTGATGGAGCTCATAGGCTGGATTTGCCATTTTGTTTATTATCTTTGAACCCAGTGATTGTAGCTGGTAGTGCAACCATCTTTTCTTTCGCTATTCACTTTAAGTGGTCCTACCCTTATTTCCTCGATAGCGAGAGGGCTAAGTGGGAAAATGTGTCCGTTCTCCCCTGTCAGACATGCCTCTGCATTAATGCAGCAAGGTGGGGAGGACAATGTTTTTTTCTTTTTTATTTGGAGGGATTGATAGAATGAGACAGAAACAGTGAGACATAGAGAAAGAACTAGAGAGATTTTCCAGGGACATGCATGGACACATTAGCACATTAGTGAGACAGTGAGGCGAGTGGAGGGAGTGGAGGATGGGGTGGGACTGGGGGGGGGAATGTGGCAGGAGTGGAGGGAGTGTGGAGTGTGGGGGGAGTGTGGAGGGAGTGTGGGGTGTGTGGAGGGAGTGTGGGGTGTGTGGAGGGAGTGTGGAGTGTGGGGGGAGTGTGGAGGGAGTATGGGGGGAGTGTGGAGGGAGTGTGGGGTGTGTGGAGGAAGTGTGGGGTGTGTGGAAGGAGTGTGGAGTGTGGGGGGAGTGTAGAGGGAGTATGGGGTGTGTGGAGGGAGTGTGGAGTGTGTGGGGAGTGTAGAGGGAGTATGGGGTGTGTGGAGGGAGTGTGGGGTGTGTGGAAGGAGTGTGGAGTGTGGGGGGAGTGTAGAGGGAGTATGGGGTGTGTGGAGGGAGTGTGGAGTGTGTGGGGAGTGTAGAGGGAGTATGGGGTGTGTGGAGGGAGTGTGGGGTGTGTGGAGGGAGTGTGAAGAGTGTGGGGAATGGGGTGTGTGGGGAGTGTGGAGGGAGTGTGGGGTGTGTGGAGGGAGCGTGGAGGGAGTGTGGGGTGTGTGGAGGGAGTGTGGGGTGTGTGGGGAGTATGGAGGGAGTGTGGAGAGAGTGGAGGGGTGTGGGGTGTGTGGAGGTAGTGGGGGTGTGTGGAGGGAGTGTGGGGTGTGTGGATGGAGTGTGGATGGAGTGTGGAGGGAGTGTGGGGTGTGTGGGGAGTGTGGAGGGAGTGTGGAGGGAGTGTGGAGGGAGTGTGGGGTGTGTGGGGAGTGTGGGGTGTGTGGAGGGAGTGTGGGGTGTGTGGGGTGTGTGGAGGGAGCGTGGAGGGAGTGTGGGGTGTGTGCAGGGAGTGTGGAGGGAGTGTGGGGTGTGTGGAGGAAGTGTGGGGTGTGTGGAGGGTGTGTGGGGTGTGTGGAGGGAGTGTGGAGGGAGTGTGGGGTGTGTGGAGGGTGTGTGGGGTGTGTGGAGGGTGTGTGGGGTGCGTGGAGGGAGTGTGGTGTGTGTGGAGGGTGTGTGGAGGGTGTGTGGGGTGCGTGGAGGGAGTGTGGTGTGTGTGGAGGGTGTGTGGAGGGAGTGTGGGGTGTGTGGAGGGAGTGTGGTGTGTGTGGAGGGTGTGTGGAGGGAGTGTGGGGTGTGTGGAGGGAGTGTGGTGTGTGTGGAGGGTGTGTGGAGGGAGTGTGGGGTGTGTGGAGGGAGTGTGGTGTGTGTGGAGGGAGTGTGGGGTGTGTGGAGGGAGTGTGGTGTGTGTGGAGGGTGTGTGGAGGGAGTGTGGGGTGTGTGGAGGGAGTGTGGGGTGTGTAGAGGGAGTGTGGGGTGTGTGGAGGGAGTGTGGGGTGTGTGGAGGGAGTGTGGAGTGTGGGGGGAGTGTGGAGGGAGTGTGGGGGGAGTGTGGAGGGAGTGTGGGGTGTGTGGAGGAAGTGTGGGGTGTGTGGAAGGAGTGTGGAGTGTGGGGGGAGTGTAGAGGGAGTATGGGGTGTGTGGAGGGAGTGTGGAGTGTGTGGGGAGTGTAGAGGGAGTATGGGGTGTGTGGAGGGAGTGTGGGGTGTGTGGAAGGAGTGTGGAGTGTGGGGGGAGTGTAGAGGGAGTATGGGGTGTGTGGAGGGAGTGTGGAGTGTGTGGGGAGTGTAGAGGGAGTATGGGGTGTGTGGAGGGAGTGTGGGGTGTGTGGAGGGAGTGTGAAGAGTGTGGGGAATGGGGTGTGTGGGGAGTGTGGAGGGAGTGTGGGGTGTGTGGAGGGAGCGTGGAGGGAGTGTGGGGTGTGTGGAGGGAGCGTGGAGGGAGTGTGGGGTGTGTGGGGAGTATGGAGGGAGTGTGGAGAGAGTGGAGGGGTGTGGGGTGTGTGGAGGGAGTGGGGGTGTGTGGAGGGAGTGTGGGGTGTGTGGATGGAGTGTGGAGGGAGTGTGGGGTGTGTGGGGAGTGTGGAGGGAGTGTGGAGGGAGTGTGGGGTGTGTGGGGAGTGTGGGGTGTGTGGAGGGAGTGTGGGGTGTGTGGGGTGTGTGGAGGGAGCGTGGAGGGAGTGTGGGGTGTGTGCAGGGAGTGTGGAGGGAGTGTGGGGTGTGTGGAGGAAGTGTGGGGTGTGTGGAGGGTGTGTGGGGTGTGTGGAGGGAGTGTGGAGGGAGTGTGGGGTGTGTGGAGGGTGTGTGGGGTGTGTGGAGGGTGTGTGGGGTGCGTGGAGGGAGTGTGGTGTGTGTGGAGGGTGTGTGGAGGGTGTGTGGGGTGCGTGGAGGGAGTGTGGTGTGTGTGGAGGGTGTGTGGAGGGAGTGTGGGGTGTGTGGAGGGAGTGTGGTGTGTGTGGAGGGTGTGTGGAGGGAGTGTGGGGTGTGTGGAGGGAGTGTGGTGTGTGTGGAGGGTGTGTGGAGGGAGTGTGGGGTGTGTGGAGGGAGTGTGGTGTGTGTGGAGGGTGTGTGGAGGGAGTGTGGGGTGTGTGGAGGGAGTGTGGTGTGTGTGGAGGGTGTGTGGAGGGAGTGTGGGGTGTGTAGAGGGAGTGTGGGGTGTGTGGAGGGAGTGTGTGGGGGGTGTGTGGAAGGAGTGTGGGGTGTGTGGGGTGTGTGGAGGGAGTGTGGGGTGTGTGGAGGGAGTGTGTGGGGGGTGTGTGGAGTGTGTGGGGTGTGTGGAGGGAGTGTGGGGTGTGTGGAGGGAGTGTGTGGGGGCTGTGTGGAGGGAGTGTGGGGTGTGTGGAGGGAGTGTGGGGTGTGTGGGGGGTGTGTGGAGGGAGTGTTGTATGATAGTGTGCCTAAGCCTGCATGCACGCGAGTGGGCTGCATACCTTCCAGTTCCAGTAACTGGTGGTTATGTGGAGGGAAGTGCTGACATGTTTACAAGAAAGCAGCTTAGTAATTTCTACCGTCAATTATTATTTTTATGATCAGCTGACTTCTTCTTCATCCAGCACAATTTGCAATTTGACAGGAATTTACAAGATGTGTGTGTGTGTGTGTGTGTGTGTGTGTGCGCGCGCGTGTGTGTGTGAGTGTGTGTGTGTGTGTGTGTGTGTGTGTGTGTGTGTGTGTGTGTGTGTGTGTGTGTGTGTGTCTGTGTATTTAAAGTTGGAGTTTGGCCCATGTGAAACTGAACTCATTGACACCTGAATGTGCACTGTGATGTGTATCTCTGACATGGTGGAGGGTCAGTGCCCCTGCACTCCTGTGTGCGGTGCGGCTCTGAGGGTGGAGGATCCACGCTGCTCTGAGGGTGGAGGACCCGTGCTCCTCTGAGGCTGGAGGATCCACGCTGCTCTGAGGGTGGAGGACCCGTGTTGCTCTGAGGATGGAGGACCCACGCTGCTCTGAGGGTGGAGGACCCGTGTTGCTCTGTGGGTGGAGGATCCACACTGCTCTGAGGGTGGAGGACCCGTGTTGCTCTGAGGATGGAGGATCCACGCTGCTCTCACACCTTTGGAAATATGAGCAGACTGAGCAGAAATGATAGTTGGCAGCTACATCATATATCACAAACTGACCATGTACTAAGGCTCAAATTGAAAATCGATGTAGGACTTTACAGCATTTAGGCAAGAAATATAATGTCCCAGGAGGGCAGTAGTGCACAGCTCAGTGTTCTCACAGAGAACATATACTTTCAATATATGCTCATGTTTACCATGAAATTCAACAAAGAAAAACAGCAAATATACAGATGGGATTTATTCACAATGTTTTGCAACGTGGGCAGGTTGGTCAATTCTGAAACATTCAAGGATTGTATTACACTGGAGCCAGGTGGGGGAGGAGGTGAAAATGGAATTTGTATAACCCCTCTCCCCAAACACACACACACACACGCACACACACACACACACACACACACACACACACACACACACACACACACACACACACACACACACACACACACACACACACACACTCAGAAACTCAGTCTCAAACACACATAGTCAAAAACATATCTCACGTAAATACATGTTATCATTGATTTGTGAAAGCATTTGTAACAACCCACACCTCAGTCTAATTTCAGTCCTCATTTCAAAGATTCATCCCCCCCCCTCTCTCTCTCTCTCTCTCTCTCTCTCTCTCTCTCTCTTTCTCTCCCCCTCTCTCTCATTCTTTGAAGAAAGTGGTTCAGCTATCATTCTTTGTCCCTCTTGAAAACCTTTCCCTATTTGTCTATATACAAGTGTGAAGCTGAAGGGTGGAGTAAAAATGTGGGCTAGATTCAGGAATCACGGTATGTTTGTTAGTGTGTTGTGTGTTAGATTAAGGAATAATGTTTGTTAGATTAGTGAGTTTTGTATGTTAGGTTAGTGAGTCAGATTAATGAGATATATGTGTTAGATTATTGTGGCACGTGTGTTAGATTAGATTGTTAGTGAGATATGTTACAGATTCATAGGCAAAATTTTCAATGGGGACACCAGGGACACCAGGGATGTCTCCACCACTTTATGTCCCCACTATTTTCTGAGATGATTACCCTGCAAATATTTAGTCACAGTAGGGCCCCTGACCCCTCCCTCCAGGCGTGTGTATGTGTAGTCTGTGTCTGTTCTTGTCCATATATGGACTTCCTTTAGATGTGGTTTAATATGCATACGTTCATCCGTCTCACCTGTGTCTCATCTCGTTAACCTCATGAAGTACACTTGGGGTTTATTTCAAGGTATATATATTTGTGTGGATGTCATCAGTGTCGCTGGTCTTTGTTGAGTGTACCTCTTGTTTGAGTCTCACTCTAGGTGTTTAGTGTGTGTATGTCTGAGTTAGGTGCAAATTAGTATTAATAATCTGCAATGTGTAGGTTTGTATTAATAAGTGTCTCTGTGAACGAGTGCTCGTCTCAGCATTCTGTCAGGGACTGCGAACTAAAAAGGAAGCGATCATGCCAAATCTCAGGGAAAAGGAGGGTTTAATGAATAACGTGCACAAACCAAAACCCATGACAAGATCCAAATTAAGGATACAATGACCAGCAGTCAACTGGTACAAAGAAAAGACATATATAGATGGACGAACGACCGTCAGATGGTGGGGATCATAGGCCCCGCCCACTTGAGGGATGAACATAACGTAACAATAACAGGACCACTGCCGCTGTGGACACACGTTATATACCTAATAACAAAATCAGAAAATATTACTGTAAGCAGTAAATGAGATAATGATAAATGTCACATTTTGTGATCCAAAACAAATAATTTATAATAAAAAATAGAAAACAATTGTACTATCAATATGTTTTAACCCATAATGCTCATATTTCCTGTGTTGTTCAGTTCCAGTAAGCCTGATAAATGTGGCCATTACCCTTTTGTGAAGTTTTAGCCCCAGTGCTAAGCTCTTTTCAGTGAACATGCATGGACTTTATTTCCTAAGGGGGGACACGATTTGAGGACGGCTGAATTGAATGCAACATTCATCCTGCCCTGTCAGCAGC
>NC_135227.1:10348618-10351118 GCF_052324685.1 Brachyhypopomus gauderio
TGTGACCTGATCTGTGTATTTGGGGGTGTGGTCTCTATTCTGTTGTTCTGTGCATGTTGCTGTTTTGTGTGTGTTGGGCTGTGTTCTCTGTGTTGGGTACTGGGACAGTCCTGCCACATCTAGGCTAAGCACTGCTTTAACCATGCTGAAGAATGACAAGCCGTTTAACTTCATGAAATTTTAAACCTGTTTGAGATCATTGCTTGCAACCATGGCTAACCCTGCTCTCTCCAGGGGCCACACAGCCATTATTAGCTTTCCACACCATATGCTTTTCTCAGGGCTGAAGCAACAGTGGGGGTCTGTGTATCTAATCAGAGCTTGGTGGCTCAAACGGTGGCCGTATTACTGAGAGGATTGATCCAGCCAGGTGCCCCCTCTCTACTCATCTCACATCTTTCCCCTCCCCAGGACGTCTGATCCAGCCTCGGGCAGGTTACTCAGGAGCTCTCCATAATGGTCACCAAGGTTCTCCAGCCCTCCATGATTTATGCAGTTTTTCACAAAAAGGGTTCACCAAGGACACACACACACACACACAAACACACACACGCACACACACATACACTCACATGGACACATGCACACACACACACACACACACACACACACACACACACACACACACACACACACACACACACACACACACACACACACACACACACACAGATTTCCATCAACTTCATTCCTGCAGCCTCCCCAGTCTGTGAATGGCCCTAAGGCCCAGTGAGGCGTCTGCATGTGCCCAGTAATGCGCCCCTCCCCCACCCACACCACCATCCACTAATGTGGTGTGGGGTCAGAGGGCGTGATGCGGCTGAGGGTGGAGCACGTGTGTTGGGGGGAACAGGAGTCTCCTGGGTGTGCTGGGTACTCCTCTCACTCCGGGGATGTCAGTGAGAAATATGGATGCTGCTCGTAACCAACCACCCTGCGTACAGTGGAAGTGTGTGTGACTACGTGTGTGTTCATGCATGTACTTGTGTGTGTGTATTTGTGTGTGTGTGTGTGTACGTGTTATGTGTTAGACATCACTCATATATGCCGTAATATGTGTGAGCATGTGTATCTGTGGCGTTACTCTTCTGTGTGGTGCGCATAGACACAGCAGTCAACCCTCCGAACAACCAGATGTTTATGAGGCCATGAATCGGGCTGCTTTTAATTGGCCTGGTGTGCGGAGGAGAAGCCTGTGGCCACTGGGAGCTTATGGGCTTCTTGCCTCCATCAATAATGTATGTCCAGTGTATTAATGTGGCCCATTCTGCCTGTTAGCAGAAAGAGCGGAGGCGGACGCAGGCTCACTCTGGACACAGGCCATGGGAAGGTGAACCGGCTCTGTTGCTGCTACAGCTGTTGAGCCTGGAAACAGACTCACTGGCTCTCCTGCATCTATAAGCAGCCGGCAGCCCAGTGGGCCTTGCAAATGTGGCTTTCCTGAAGGACAGTTGAAGGACAAGGTGATACTGGATTGTCTTGACTCGATGTGATACTATTGTCTTGACTATTGATGTGGTAAAAGCTATTCTAGATCAAGAAATTCAGCACTTAATCTCATACTATATATTTTTTCTGACAAATGTGTAAATCGTCTAGTAACCGCTCAGTAAATAAAAACAACAACTCAAGCAGTCTGCGTGTGGAAGCGCACGTCATGGTGAGCAGCAAAATTCAACACACACACACACACACACATACTTCAAAGACATGGAAGAAACATGGGAAGAGGATGGATCTCCAGCCCCCTTTAAAAAGGAGGCAGATCAATGATGGTAATGCGATGTGCAGCCTGCAGGCGGCGGTGAGCGGGGGGATCAAAGACGGCCCCTCTCCCTGGACCCAGCGTGACCCGGTCTGATCTCTCCGCAGGAACACCCCGGGGCAGCCGTGTGCACTGCTGAGGGAGACTCACGGGAACCTGCTGTGTGACATGGCAACAGTTGCTGCTGAAAACCGTTAGGTCAAAGGTTTTTAAAATGATTTAAGGACAGTGTGTATTCAGTTCAGAGTCGCAAAACATAGTCCAGGTGATCTCTTTTGATAAATGTAGTTTAATTACACCGAGGTTTTGTCGGTGACATGACTGTGGGAGGTAGTTTGTGAGGTAGCCAGTCTTCTCTCTGATATAACTGACCTCTCCTACACATCTGCTCCCTGACCACAGCAACAGTGGTCTGCTTCATGTGGTCTGAGCTTATTGCATTTCTAAAGAAGCAAGAGAGAGGTAAAAATGTTCTTTGTGCAGAGCAAGGGATGAGATTCACCTGACAGCTCAACTCTGCACATGAATAAGCTTTTTCTGAGGATTCATGATATGTGAGAGCAGAGCCATTGTCCTGTCTGTACCACTGTCCTGTCTGTACCACTGTCCTGTCTGTACCATTGTCCTGTCTGTACCACTGTCCTGTCTGTACCACTGTCCTGTCTGTACCATTGTCCTGTCTGTACCACTGTCCTGTCTGTACCACTGTCCTGTCTGTACCATTGTCCTGTCTGT